>NC_142800.1:17240164-17460775 GCF_049724085.1 Artemia sp. Qi Xiang Cuo
ACTAAACCCTCGTGTCTTTATTTTTTATAGAAAACTACAATAGCTTCACGGGAATCATCTTTTAGCGTATTTTTAAACAATTTCTCTGATTATAATGTATATCTTCAGTCACAAAAGCATAGTATCTGATCAAAAATGAACCATTTCAATAAAAATAGCTCTTATTATAAATTTTTTAAGTGTGAACTCCTATTTTTCAGACGAAAATTTAACTAAACCCCCGTGTCTTTGATTTTGAAAATCATTTATTTTTTATATAAAACTAAAATAGCTTCATGGGAATCATCTTTTATCGTATTTTTAAACAATTTATCTGATTATAATGTATATCTTAAGTCACAAAAGCATAGTTTCGGTTCAAAAATGAACCATTTCCATAAAAATAGCTCTTAATAGAACTTTTTAAAAGTGTGAACTCCTATTTTTCAGACGAAAATTTAACTAAACCCTCCGTGTCTTTTATTTTGAAAATCATTTATTTTTTATAGAAAACTACAATAGCTTCACGGGAATCATCTTTTAGCGTATTTTTAAACAATTTCACTGATTATAATGTATATCTTCAGTCACAAAAGCATAGTTTCGGTTAAAAAATTAACCATTTACATAAAAAAAAAAGCTCTTAATAGAACTTTTGTCTCATTCTTAACTCCTTACTCTTTATTGTGAAGTTGGCTTTTTTCCAAATTTTTTTAAAGAAAATTGAGGGTCCCTCCCTTGTATACAAAGTAGCTTCAATCTGTTATTAGTTTTAAACTTGCTCCTTACTTTAGTTGAAAAATCTTTTTATATTTGTTTAATTACAATGATCTCTGTTTCCCATTTCAGGAAATAAAAAAAATGACGGAAAGATGTTTCATTAGCCTCGCCGAAATACCTGGAATTCGGAGACAATTGAAGTCCTCTACAATAGTGATAAACAAACTAACAGAAAGCGAATTAAAGTCTTGTGCTCTGCTGGCATCAGAATCTTTACATCCTCATTATGACGAATTGGACTTTCATTCCAAGTGTGAAATAAGCGAACCAAAGAAGGAAATTCCACTTGATATGAAAGATGAAGCACTTATAGGAAAAGTAGAAAAGAAAACTCGGAAAACCCCACAAAAGCTGAAAAGAAAACTTAGAAACTCTGAGGCTACGGAAACGAAGTGGTCGGTTGAAAAGGGAAAGATAGATGGTAATGAAGAAGAAGACAGAAGCCCTGTGAAGAACTTGAGACTAAAAATAAGTTCCACTAGCGATCCTTTTTCTATGTAAATTTTGTCCCTGAAGAATAAAAGTCCCAAGACATAAAAAATTTAAAGTTCGCTTCTAAATTTTTCCAGAGAAGATAGGAAAAGTTATGCTATGATAGCGATTATTTTCCATGAAGACAAAAAAGTTTCACTTTAATTTTAAATTTTCTTAAATTCAATTCTGACCTTTCTCAAACAGATGAAAAAATTTAAAGTTCTTTGCCAAATATTTTCACGGAAGAAGAAAAAGTTCAACTTCAATTCTGAATTTTCTCAATGAAAATGAAATAAGTTATTGATCAATTCTATGCTCAGTTTAGAAAACCTGAGTCAATTTCCACTTTTTCTAATTTAGGGTCACTTGCCTGAGACTCTGGGCAGGTGAGGCGGGCACTTCCAAAAAAAATTTGTCCCAGCTACCACTCTCGCTTTAGAACTTATTCACAGATACCTAAAACCGTTAATGGTTAGACCGTTGTCCTAGCGGTAACCATGCCATGCTCTACACACATACTAACAATATATTTTAGTTTTTTTTTTTTTTTTTTTTTTTTTTTTTTTTTCATTTTCACAATGGGTTCTCAATCGAGTTCATGTCCATCGCTTAGCATTCAGGTCTTGACAAATTGGGGGTGTGGTAGGGGATCTCACAACACTGTTCAAATAGAACTTGTGTATTATAACGACCATCGACCCCATGTAACTGAATCCCAAGCTTCTGAACTCCTCCATACAACTGAACCCCTCGTGCTACTGAACCTTGTGGAAAATCCCCTGCAGTGAACTCAAAATTTGGTACTTACGTGTTACCCCCCGACAACACTCAAGGAATGAAGTTAAGTTAATCCTAATCGAATATCCTAAAACATGATAAAAAATATAATACTTTAGTAACCAAAAGATTCAAACGCTCCCACAGAGATACACAGAGCCCACAGAGACATACACGACCCCTATAACTTTGGGGAAATTGAGCATTGAATGGAGCTTAGTTGCTCCTTCAGTTTTTTGGTCGCTTAAACAGGGCACTAGAACTTTTAACCCTCTCCCCGGATTCACCCCTTGTCAGTAAGTGGCCAGAGGCTGGGTTGAGGAGCGTAATTTCCTATGGGACAGAGGGGACAACTGCCTCTCTCAGACCAAATTTCCATCCCAGCTCTCATTTTGCCCCCTCCCCCCCCCCCACCTGAAATTTATTTTATTCCAAATTTTTTTAAAAAATAATAAAAGGCTTTTGTTTTATAACTACCACTGTGTAACTGCGATAATAAAGGGGTTGGTGTGGTTGGTATCGGAGTCCTTTGGGGGTGTGGTAGGGGATCTCACAACACTGTTCAAATAGAACTTGTGTATTATAACGACCATCGACCCCATGTAACTGAATCCCAAGCTTCTGAACTCCTCCATACAACTGAACCCCTCGTGCTACTGAACCTCCCATGCAACTTGACCCCATTTAACTAATCCCCGTGTAACTGAATCCGTATGTAACTGAGATCTTTTCGCAAAAAATTCGCAAATCTCGTAAACTAAAGAAGTAATTACCCTTTTCAACATTAATTACCCCTTTTTTTTGCAAATGCTCAGAGTCTACATTCAAGCCACTGTATTCTTAGTATTAGTAGATTAAAACCTATATCGTTGATACAGGTCTATAAAAAGAACAGGTTATAGAATGAGACATGTGAATACTAATAATACTTAGCAGAGAAGCTTGAAAATATATAAGACATTCAATCGATGAGTGTACCAATTCCATTTAAAAGAACATCTCCTTAACAATTTAAATTATTTGTTGTCTACGTCTATTTTGAGCTTAAAGAGAATTAAATAAAAAGACAAGTTTTTTTTACTCAAGGTAAGAAGCGACATTAAAATTTAAACGAACATAAATTATTCTGTATAAGAGAGGCGCTCTCCCCTCCTCAACGCCTCGCTCTTTGCGCTAAAGTTTTTTATTGTTCTAAAAAATAGAGTTATGAGAAAGAGTCAAACTGTAGCGTAAAGGGACAGGCGGTGAGCAGGGGACAGCCGCTTTCATATACAAAATAATTTCTGTTCGTTTTAATTTTTAATCTCGCTCCTTACTTTGAGTTAATAAAACTTTTTTTTTTATTTTAATTTCTGAACGTTTTAAATTTAATACAGGTTTTGATCTTGGCTCACCGTACATGAATAATTGAAACGAAATTTGCACATTAATTTTACTTTTTTTGGTTAAATGGCTTTCTCGAAAGTTGTTTAATTTTTTTTACGAAAGTTTTTATTAGTAATAAATATATGTAACTTATGAATTAACTTACACAACGAACTTCTATATTCGTATATTTCTATTAGGTATAATAGGTTGGTTCTGTTATATACTTATTTCATTTGCAGGAGACAGCACACCAGTCCTACCGTATTCTTAGCATCTACTGGTCTAAATCCAGTTACCTGGAACATGTTAAGAAACGCAATGTACCCTTTGATGTATGAATATCCGCTTGGTAAAGCTGTGTGGCTTCCTAGAGTAAGCTTCAAGAATAATATTTTCCACCATCGCGTAGATCAGTTCTTACGTCAGATCGCCCCTGCATATTTGCTAGACGGTGCTTTTCATGTTTGTGGCAAGAAACCTTTGTAAGTTTTATTTACTTATTTCGATAGATATGTGCATTATTACAGCGTTAGATGTTAAACACACCTAATGAGCTACAATTCATGATCTCCAATTTATTTTTATGTTTCTCAGCTTTCCTATTTTTCTTCTTATTATCTTCTTTTGTTACCTTTTTTTATTTATATTTTTTGCGTTAACTTCTGTCTCCTTTATGTAACGAATTTGTGGTTGTCCGTTTTTTTTCTTTTGATTTTCGTAGTTAACTTTAATTTTTAATCAGTAGTAACCGACTATCTCAATAAATCCCTTTTAAAGTTTGCTTCAAGTGGAAGAATTTTAAAATAGGCTTCTAAACCTAAGAGAGAAAATGGGTTATAATTTAAATTAAACAGTGAAAAAAAAATCAACAACAACAATCCGAATGTTTCAACTGCACGTCCTGGAGCTTTTATCAAAAGGACAAAAATAAGTTAAAAATAAATTAAACTAAACATGACATCAGAGATAACGCTATAGCATTGCCTATAGTAAAGGCCATAGGTCGTCAATGTTTTATTATTTATTCAAATTTGTTTACCACAGCCACTTCATATAGAAGGAGTGTTCATATAAACTTTGGAAGGGGGAAAATCGATTTGAAACAGAAAGTCCTAGTGTTTTTTTAGACTCAAAAGCGATTGGATGGCATTTATTCCCCCCTCTCCGATGCCTTTTTTTTAGATAAAAACTCTGGGGTCAAAATAACCCCTCAGAGCCCAGGGGCAAGTGTTGTAAGTAATGCCCTGGGAGCATTTAAGGTTTTTACAGAAGTGGTAGTCATATAAATTTAAAAATGGACTCATTTGGTTGGAAATCGGAAGTTATAGTGTCTTTTTAAGAGTCAACAATTATCGGAGGGCAAATACAAGTTTTCTAAGTCGTGCCCCGGGGGTAGATAAGGTTTTTACTGAATGGGTTGTCGAAAAAGCTTCAGAGGGAACTCATTTGATTGGGTATTGAAAGTGCTAGGTCCATTTTTAAAGTCAAAAGTGATCAGAGGGCATCTACATCCTCCCCACGCCCTCTTTTCCCCTAATGAAAATCATCACAATTTTGAGATGTCTGTTTTGTTGAAGATAGTCCATAGATCACATAACAAAGCTTAGAGGACGAAATAGCCCCCCATTGCTCTGGGGCAAGGGTTGTAAGTTATGCATCGGGGACATATAAGGATTTTATCAAAGAGGTGTTAGTGTAAACATAAGATTGGGCTCAAATTATTAGAACTTGAAAGATATAGTTCCCTTTTTGAGAATAAAAAGTGATCGGAGGGCAACTAGCCCCCCGGTCTTTTTTCTCTAAGGGCATCTGGTGGAAGTTTTATATAGTCATTTTGATTTAAATATAACAAAGAACATAAAAAGAAAAACTCTGGGGTGGACAAAAAACCCCAGAGCGTGGGGGCAAGTGGTGTAATTTATACCCAGGGAAGAAAAAGGCTTTTATTGAAGAGTCAAAAGTGATTAGAAGGTAACTAGACCCTTCTTCACTCTCTTTTTCCCAAAATGTTTTTGGTGAACATTTTGAGATAGCTATTTTGTTCGAAACAGTTTGTCCGTCATAAAACAATACCTGTGGGGTTAACAGAGCCCCTTAGAGCCCTGGGTCAAGGGTAGTTATTCCCAGGGGGAATATAATGTTTTATGGAAGGGAATATCGTATAAACATCGGAGGAGGCTCATTTGGCTGTAAATTTGAAGTTCTATTTCCATTTTTAGGAGTAGAAAGTGATCGGAGGGCATCTAAACCCACGAACGCCCTCTTTTCACCAATTATATGCGATCCAAATTGTTAGATAGCAATTTGGTTCAAAATAATTTGAAGATCAGATAACAAAACTTCAGGGTCAACTTAACCCCCCAGACTCCAGAAGGAAGATTTGTAAGTTATACTCAGGGGACGTATAAGGTTCTAATAGAAGAGGTTGTCGTATAAACTTTAGAGAGGGCTAAAATGATTTGAAAATGAAAGTCCTTCTTCCTTTTTTAAGAGACAGAAGTGATCAAAGGTCAACTAGCTCCCCCCACACCCTTTTCCCCCCAAATGCATTTGATGAAAATTTCGAGATAGCCATTTTGTTAGAACTAGTTCAAAAATCAGATAACAAAACTCCGGGATCAATAAAACCTCCCAGAGCCTGGGAAAGTGTTGTAAGTCACACCCTGGGGACATATAAGGTTTTTATGAAATGGATAGTCGTATAACCTTCAGAGGTAGCTCAAATGTTTGAATATCCAAAGTTCTAAAGTACTTGTTAAGAGTCAAAACAAATCGGTGGACAAATACCCTCCCCCCCCTCTAAGCCCTTTCTCGCTAATGAATCTGATCATAAAATTTAGATTGTCATTCTGTTCAAAATATTTCAAAGATCAGATAACAAAAATTTCAAGGTCAACACAACTGCCAGAGCCCGAGGGCAAGTGTTGTAATATGTGCTCCGTGGGCATATAAGGATTTCATGGAAGAGGTGTTCTTATAAACTTCAAAGGGGGCTAAAATGTTTAGAAATTCAAAGTTATAGCTCCGTTTATCAGAGTCAAAAGTGAAGGAGGGAAGTTATCCCACCTCCATGAGCTTTTTTCCCCAAATGCATCCAATCGCATTTTGAGAAATTCATTTTATCCAAAACAGACCAAGTTTCATTTAACAGAAACTCCGGGGTTGACACAACATTCTTAGAATCCGGCGGCAAGTGTTGTAAGTTATGCCCCGGGGCATGTAAGGTTTTCATTGAAGGGGTGTTCGTATAAACTTTAGAGGGGGGCTCATTGGATTGGAAATTGAAATTTCTAGTTTCCTTTTAAGAATCAAAAGGGACTGGAGGCCCTTTTGATTAAATCATTTTATCAAAGGGTTTCTCTTGGGCTGATGGGTGGTCGACACTGGTTGGCAAAAGAGGTGAGTTTACCTCTTGTGTGTATGTAAATTTTTTTAATTGGTTTGTCTCAGAAATTTATCTCCATCGTTAGTAAGTATGTCTAAGATTTCAGCAAGAATCATATGATTTTAGGTAGGATTTATATAGTTTAGGTAGGATATATATATATATATATATATATATATATATATATATATATATATATATATATATATATATATAAATATCAGCATAGAGGTTATTCCAAAACTTAATTCTAGCTTTAAAAAGATTATAAATATCCTTTCCATGATCGTATAAATTGATCTCGATTCTTACGTAAATCTGAAACTTAGTGGTAGGTGCTCTGTACATACAAATTCTGATGAAGAATTCCTTAATAGTCCTGTTTTGGTAGCTTAGCATAATTAAAAAGAAGGTAAAAAGGGTAAATAATACGGCATTTGGACCTTACAGTGCCTACTGGTGGTGTTGATCTCAGTTCCAGTATCCTTCAGCCAGATGGTGCAATGGGGGGTTTGGGGTAAGTCATTTTGTGCTTTCACACACTGTTTCTGTTTACCTTCCCAGATTTCTGCAGGTACCAATTTAGAGCTGGATTAACTCTCTCTGAGCTCACAATATCATGTCACTGACCGCTGTTCTGATACAAATAACAAGTGACACCGTAACTTGCGCCCCTGTTCTAACGAACAAAGAACTTCAAGCCTAGTATTGTAACCACTTGACTTGAACTATTAAGAATGATACATTCGTTGTCTTCCACGAAACAGTGAGCTGGCAAACAAAATCATACAACTGTTAAGCTGTGTAAAATCTGCACAAATAAAAAGACTAAAATATATATTATAATGAATTCTATACCTTTTAAAAATCAAATTAGCTACTCATTTCAATGGTTAGAAAAGAGGAACCGTGTCTAATTTACTCCTAAGCAAAACATGTCCCAGCTTTTCTATTTATTCTCGCAAGTTTATCCAGACTTTCCCTTTTAGTATGGTGCGTTTGCATAAGAAAGCTATGAAATTGGTGGATTGTGTTCAGTTCTACACAACTCACGAATGGCGCACAAGAAGTGACAATACCTGCGCCTTAATCCAGCGAATGAATGCCATTGACAGAGCCATCTTCAATTTTGATTCACGAACCATTGATTGGGACGAATATTTTTTTACTTATTATTTGGGGATCCGGAAATTCGCTCTTAAGGATGAACTGCACACCCTACCTGCTGCCAAAAGCCGCATGAGACGGTAATTTATGAACCTCACGCTAGTTTTTTGTTGCCAAACTCCAGGAATTTTCTCTGTTTCATTTTCTCTTACAAGACTTCCCTGGTTAACTAGAAAATTTTACCTAAGAGAAAAAACAATTTAACTTAAACAGGACCTAATACAGTAGAAGGTACTCTTAATATTAAGCGGATGCCCCCTCACAAATACCTAATCTGCATTTAAATTAGGTTCAATGGAGTGAGAATAAACACTGAGCGAGTGAACTTGGGATATTTTCCCAATTAGCCGAGAACTTGAGATAAAATGGGGCAGGGCAAAGCCCATCTGTACATGGTTGATTGCCCAATCAAGAAGAACGAACTTTTCTAAGAGTGAACTTGACCCAGGAGCTTTAGTTCCTTTATTACAAACAAACATTTCTTTTCTGTCATTTCATATATCTTAGGATTATATATCATATATCTTAGGATATATATTATATATATTATATTATATGTCATATATATGGATTATATATTATATATCATATATCATATATCTTAGGATTATTCATATATATTTAACGAGTCTATTTCGAACTGTGAGATAACAAGATTTATGAGTAGTCAATTATAATATTTTTTTAATAAACTTTTTAGATCACAATTAGCCAGATTATAGCAATAAATAGTCTGGTTTATATGAATTTTTCGACTTATTTGATAGTGTTTGAACCTTGAGGCTCATAAAATTTGATTTGACATAACCCTTAAAAATTTACATGGGTAAATCAATTTTTTTGATTTTTTTCGTAGATAGTTCTCGAAAGTTTTTTTTTACATTCACATTTCAAGCATTGTAAGCTCTATTTAATGGAAAAATTATGACATCCATATGTGGTTCAATGCTGTCCTACAATCTATTTCAATAATTATTGTAAAGAAGATGAGATACATCTTTTGGCTTTAATTTTTTATTAAAAAAGTATGTATACATAATACCAGAATTGAGAGTATTTGTTAATGATTTTCAACAAGCTCCTTAGTCCTGTTTTCTTTATGTAGCTTAACAATGCACATTTTAAGTTTTGATGTTGATCTTTATTCTTCACTGATTGTCTAAACTTGATAATTTCATGAATTTAATTTAAGATTAGGCCTCCCCTCTAACAATCTCAAAAGGTTTCATGTCAATTAATTCATGAAATTGCTTTTTACTTTCCATTGAATTTCTAAACTTGAAGAAATCTATGAATTTATTACAATATCCACCTTCTGAACAACAACAGGAAGTTACCTCTCGGTAAGTAAAGATAAACTGTAGGTTTCAATTATGAAATCTTCTTATGGATATATCATGTTTTGGTTCATAGTAATCTAAATTTGGAATTTTTTGCCAGAATCTTCTAGCCTGTAAATTGAATTTTCTTATTGCATCATTAAAAATATTCAGTTTACAATATCTTTTGAAATCTTAGTATGCAAATTTTAAGTTTTGATATTGCTCTTTAATTTTCCGTAAACTTGAAAAAATCAATGGATTTAATTCGATTATCCCTCTTTTAACAACCTTAGGAAGTCCTGTCTCGATAAGTGCGCTCAAACTTGACATATCAGTTACATGAATTTTTTAAAGGATTTATGAATTTTTAAAAGGATTTTTAAAAAGATTTGAATTTTTTAAAGGATTGAATTTTTCAAAGGACTGTTATGTTCATTATAATCAGAATTCGGAGATTTTATCGTAAAAATCTGCGATCTTCATGTTTTAAGTTGCGTTTTTCTTTCCGCTTAATTTCTAAATTAGAAGCAATATTTTGATTTAATTAATCAAAAAACTTTTCAAAAAATTAAGTTTATCAATGAAAAGTAAAGAACTTATTAAATTTAAGGCCAGTAGAAACTTAAAATAGTTCAAATTCATAATAACCGGAAATTACTATTGAAAAATAAATTGAACCCAAAACGAACAGAAATTAAAATTAGCTATCATAGCAAACGTTAGGATAACAGATTCAAAAATAGACCAATAGTGAATCTTGAATCGAGTAAAAAATTTAATTTAATTTTCTAATCAAACTTAAAACGAATAAAAATTACTAGAAACAAGGGTTTTGCTACTGTCACCTTCTCTCTCCCCTAACTGTAAAAGTCTAAAGCCTAGCTATTGATTTGGGCTTTACTGAAAAAGAACTATGTTACCAATATTTTTGTTTATTTTTTATAATACTAAAAACTGTATACATTTTGAGCAGTGTATTTTATTTTTCAGAAGATCATCAACAAATAAAAAATAAGTAACTATAACAGCAGAGATGACTGGAACGAACTAGTGAAAATAAATTTAATATTTCATATATAATGATATTAACTCAATAACTTAAGATTTTTTTTCTCACTTTAATTTCCATTTTCTAAGTAATAAATGTAAACAAATATGTATATATTATAACTATTTTCTAGTGACGTGCAATTAGCGCGATAGAATTTAAATTTTTTACGGCTTGGTGATGGGCAAGGTGACAATAGCCAAAATCGTTTTAGGTTTCATTAATTCTTAAATAGTAATTCCTGGCCGTTTTGAGTTTGAACTACTATAGAAATTTATTTCTGCTGGTCTTAAGTTTAATATGGCTCGTTATGTTTTTGAAAACTTCTTTTTATGGAAAATATTTCTTAAGTAATATTTCTTAAGTAATAGAAAAGGGAGACTTTTACCATCTCAAGAAAGCTCAAGAGCATAAGGAGGTTCTCTAAAACAAGATCCAGTATGTTTGAAAGCAAAATAAAAGATTCAGAAAAAGATTCTCCATACCGAAATTCTTCCCATTCTTCGAGGAATCATAAAAAAAGGTCCGTATAAAAGGAAAAGAATGTAAGAACCTTCATCATCGTTCCAGAAAAGCTAAATTATGTCATTTTATGCCAAATCTCATTATTGGTAGTTTCTATAAGAATTTTTGCCTGATATTTGTAATAAATATTCTTTTCCTATTAATTTCGTTTTAGATCGTCGATAAATCTAGAATAGGGGGGATTAACTGCTACAGGGTTTTAGGGGCACTAAATAGCGTTTTCGGGGGTTTCGCTCTAACCAAGGTATACCTATCCTAGATTTTTCACCAGCTTTTCAGCGTTTACTCCTTACGTGCACAATAAACTTTGTCTTAAGGAGCACTAAATTTTATTTTTGGGGGTTCTTAAAACAATATCTTTTTACATTTCAAAAACTCGCTAGTAGAAGTCGTTCCGGTTTTTCGAAACTGAAGTCAACTTTATCCTTTTTCTTCAAGTATTTGCTTTAAGGGGGAATGTTCACTTAAAAATCCTTTACACCATATGGCAAGACCATCTCCAACGGAGGTGGGATCAGGGGGTTTGAAACTACCCTCCCCGAAATGTTTGTTTGACTCGTAAAAAGGTAACAAAAATGAATATAAACAAATTTTTGATGTGTGTTTTAAAGCTATTTTTGTCCCCCCCATGAAAAATCCTTTTGTAACCCCCCCCCCCCACCAAAATGGTGTGCCTATCCTACATTACCTACCAGCTTTTCAGAGGGCTACTTTCTACATTATAAACCTAGACTTATGCACCTAGTTTTAAGGGGGCTATGCCGCTACAGCTCATTTTCAGGGTTTTACTCACTCAGAATAGTTTACCTACCCTAATAGTACGAAAACACCTTTTCATGGGGTTACGCCCAGCATGAAGTACACACTCTTTTAACTCCAAACCTTACTCTTTTGGCTTTACGTATATTCTTGCACAAAGTAAGAATATTCCAAAACCTCTATTTTATAAATTTCAAACGACTTCTGTTTTCTTTATATTTCTCCTAACATAACCATTTAACCCTTCCCAACCATTTATATTTTAAATCTTTTAGTTTTCTTAAGACTTTACAGTTTGGCCTGCTATTTGTATGCTGGAACAAAATTTTCATTAATTTTTAACAAATACATCCTTTTAAAAATCTGGACACAAATAGTAATGTTTAATTTAGTTTCATACCTCCTCTAGTTGACCTGCAATAGAGAACTTGATACCATTCGCAAAAAAATCTGTTTATTTTCCTTAACAGCTTGGATACACTTACGCTATTTTGATTTGGTTAAATTTTAAGTGCAGAAGTGGCCCCGAAAGTCAGAACATAATACCCTCAGTCGTTCTTGGGATACTGCGAAGGCGCCTTATTGGGAATTAGCATTAACACAGTGCATTTTGATTTAATATTAAGGCAACAGTTAGGTTTTAAACATAATGGGCAAATGGGAGGGTGGGCGTGGGAGGGGGATTAGTTGCCCTCCAATCACTTTCGACTATTCAAAAGGGCATCAGCCCTTTCTATTTTCAATCGAATGAGCCCTTCTTGAAATTCCCACGACAACTCCCTCGATACGAAGTGTCCTGTTCTAAAAAAAACTACAAAAATATAATACATTATATCCACATCGATCTTTACTATAAACCTGTCAAGCCTTTCAATCAGTTTCGACTATTAAAAAGGGCACTCGGTCTTTCAATTTCCAATCGAATGAACCCTTTTTGAAACGACAACGCTTTCTATAAACACCTTATATGCGCCCACGGCATAAATTACAACCCTGTCCCTAAGGGTTCTTAGGGTGGTTGCCATCCTCTAAGACCTAATTTTCAGAATTTTCAACTACGTTAAACAAAATGGCTATCTCAAAATTTTGATTGGATGTGTTTGGGGAAATGGTGGGCATGAGAGGGGTAGCAGTCGCTCTCCAATCACTTTCAACTATTAAAATTGGCACTAGCTCTTTCAATTTCCAATCAAATGAAAACTTTTGAAGTTTCTACGACAACACTTTCAATACAAATCTTATATGCCCCCAGGGCATATCTTACAACCATTGCCCTTCGGGCTGGGGGGAGGGGGTACCATTCTCAAAGACCTAATTTCCAGAATTTTCTACTACGTTGAAAAAAATGGCTATATGAAAATTTTTATTGGATGGGTATGGAGGAATGGTAGGCGTGAGAGGGGGACTAGTTACCCTCCAATGACTTTCGACTATTAAAAAGGGCACTAGCCCTCAGTAGATACATAGCTAAAGGTCCCACAACTCACCCCTGCTGACATCTACAATTTAGTCTAACGTTGACAGTACATATTTTATAGTTTTTGCTACTGAGAGTGGAAAAAGAGGATTTTTCTCACTTTTATGGATGTTTCATGGATGCTTATGTTTATTGGTCAATTTATTTTTTGTTTTTCATGGATGTCTACAGAAGTTTATGTCTGTTTTATGGTTTTTGTCAGTGAGAATGCTAGGGCTAACGAATCATGGTCAGTCTAGAGTCAGCAGTAAGAGTGAAAGGATTGAAAAATGAATAAATTTGAGAAAGAGAGAATTAGATCAAATCTCATGTATATGGAAAAACATTTGATTTTGGATGACAAATTTCTCGAGTTATCTCTTCAAAGCTGGATATTCTCTCGGGGAGCACTTGACAATATAATGAAGACTTATTCTCTCCCATTGGACTATTGTATGAAACTTTTAAGATGTGACTTAAGTGCTTATAGACTTTAAAATTTTTATGTCTTGGTCAACTTAAAACTGAAGTGAAAGCTTTTTATTTTCTCTGGAGAAATTAGAATTGAATTATGTTCTTTGGTAAAATTCAGAAGAGAACTTGAACTTTTCTATATTCTAAGAAAAATTTGGAACAGTATTTTAAATTTTTTCATCTCTTTGAGAAAAATCTGAATTGAAGTGTGAAATTTTTTATTATTTTAGGAAAATACAATTGATCAATAACTTATTTCATTTTCATTGAGAAAATTCAGAATCGAAGTTGAACTTTTCTTCTTCCGGGAAAATATTTGGAACATAACTTTAAATTTTGTCATCTCTTTGAGAAAGGTCGAAATTGAATTTAAGAAAATTTAGAATTAAAGTAAAACTTTTTATCTTCATGGAAAATAATCTGTGGAAGTTTTTTATTTTCTCTGGAGAAATTAGAATTGAATTGTGTTCTTTGGTAAAATTCAGAAGAGAACTTGAACTTTTCTATCTTCTATGAAAAATTTGGAACAGTATTTTAAATTTTTTCATCTCTTTGAGAAAAATCTGAACTGAAGTGGAAACTTTTTATATTATTTTGGGAAAATAGAATTGATCAATAAATTATTTAATTTTCATTGAGAAAATGGAGAATCGAAGTTGAACTTTTCTTCTTCCGGGAAAATATTTGGAACAGAACTTTAAATTTTTTCATCTCTTTGAGAAAGGTCGGATTTGAATCTAAGAAAATTTAGAATTAAAGTGAAACTTTTTATCTTCATGGAAAATAATCACAATCATAGTATAACATTTCCTATCTTCTACAGAAAAATTTAGAAGTGAACTTTAAATTTTTCAAGTCTTGGTGAACTTAAAACTGAAATGGAAGCTTTTTATTTTTTCTAGAGAAATTAGAATTGAATTATGTTCTTCGCTAAAATTCAGAAGAGAACTTGAATTTTTCTATCTTCTATGAAAAATTTAGATCAGTATTTTAAATTTTTTCATCTGTTTGAGAAAAATCTGAATTGAAGTGGAAAATTTTATATTATTTTAGGAAAATAGAATTGATATGGGCACACACACAAAAACTCAAACACACACACAAAAACTTACACACACACACAAACACTTACACACACAAAAAAACTTACACACACACAAAAACTTACACACACACAAAAACTTAAACGCACACACAAACTTACACACACACAAAAACTTACACACACACAAAAACTTCCACAAACACAAAAAAAATTACACACACACACAAACTTACACACACACACACACACAAAGAAACTTACACACACAAAAAAACATACACACATACAAAAACTTACACACACACTAAAACTTACACACACAAAAACTTACACATACACAAAAACTTACACACACACAAACTTACACACACACAAAAACTTACACACACATAAAAAACTTATAAACTAAAGTTTGTTGTGAAAAGGATGGTTACTTCAACTTATAAAATGGGTTTTGGGAGAAAATTAAGAAAAGAAATTGTTCTGAAATGCCCTTTGAAAAGTATTGCTTAGTGTCGGATCACTAAAAAAGCTGTAAAGTAAAGTTGTGTGTAAAAAGGATGGGTACTTCAATTTGTAAAATAGGTTTAGGAGGGACATTAAGAAAAGAACTGGTTCTGAAATGCCTTTGAAAAGTATTGATTTGTGTTGGAGCATTCAAAAAAGCAGTATGCTAAAGTTGTGGGTGAAAAACAAGGATGCTTCAACTTCTAACATGGGTTTAGGAGGGAAATAAGGAAAATAACTATTTTTGAAAAGATAAAATAAAGCTTTAAAAAAGTTGTGAAAATTGGGGAATCTGGCGCCTTGGGGGCGCCGGTGGTCCTTTGGGGCGCCGGGGACCTGTTGAGGACCGGGGGCTTCGTTCGGAGGGGGGGTAGGTAGATCAGAGCCCTTTGGGGCTGGGGTTAGGACCTCACGACACTGTTCAAATGGAACTTGTGTATTATAACGACCACATAGTTTCACCCTCAAATACTCTTCTAAAACCTCTTCTAAATCATCTTTTAAAATGTCTCTAACTGTTTCGACAATAGAACGTATTCATATTATGAAATTCACGAGTTTCAATCTGTCTATTTGAAGTAATATCACATAGAGTGTTTTCAAATGGTGAATCACCTTCGGTAACTTTCAAATAAAAATCACTTGGTTTATAGTCATAATAGGCAGTGTCGTCAAAACGATGACGTTGAAACGAAATTGTCTTGTTACCCCAACAGTTGAATCGTAGACCTGGCTCCTCCTCCCAGAATAATTTAAATCCACGACGATACCAATCTCGTAGAAATAAACTAGAATCACGTTTGGGATTCTTTCCAATCATAGCGGGGTAAGCATTCTCCCACGGATCAAATTTATCATAGTGACAATTGGAGCACAGATGCCCTCTAGGGAGAGAGTCACAAATCTCCTCAAGGCATGAATTACATCCTTTAATTTGTACTGCATAGCCTCTATGTAATTTATAAGGATTACATAATTTACACTTTTCACTATAGTCATCAATAATTGTGCATGTCTTACATTGAGTTCAACTGCCAATAGTGTACATGCATAGTGAACATGTAAAGAAAATTTTTTGGTTTCTCATGTCGACTCTCTCACAGCTAAAACGAAACTGATCCTCGTTCAATAAATTCAGTAAGGGGAATGGGAAGAGGAGTAACTCTGTGACGTTACCTCCCTCTAAGGAGGAGCCATCTACATTGAATCCATTGGCAATGTTTTCAAAAGTATATCCACGATAGGATTCTGCTTTGTTCCAATTAATATATCACTAAATAGAGTATAAGCACTTGAGTCACATCTTTGGGGGAGAATCAGTTTTCATTATATTGTCAAGTGTTCCCCGAGAGAATATCCTGCGTTGAAGAGATAACTCGGGAAAATCGTCATCCAAAATCAAATGTTTTTCCATAAACACTAGATTTGATCTAATTCTCTCTTTCTCAAACTTATTCATTTTTCAATCCTTTTACTCTGACTGCTGACTCTAGACTGACCATGAGGCGTTATCCCTAACATTCTAAACTGGACGAACAACAACAAAAAATAAATCGGACTTGAAACATCCATCTTAGTAAAAAAATCATGTTTTTCCATTCTCACTGACATACACCATAGAAAACATATAAATTGCTGTTGAAATTCATGAAAAACAGCAAATAAACTGACAGACTCTTATAACCATCCAAGAAACATCCATCAAAGTGAGAAAAATCCTTTTTTTTCATTCTCACTGACAAAAACCATAAAAAAACACATAAACTTATGTAGACATCCATGAAAAACAAAAAATAAATCGACCAATAAACATAACCATCCAAGAAACATCCATCAATGTGAGAAAAATCCTGTTTTTTCATTCTCAGTGAGAAAAACCATAAATTATGTACTGTCAACGTTAGACTAAATTGTAGATGGCATTGGGGGTGAGTTGTGGGACCTTTAGATAGGTATCTACTATTGTGTGTCCAATAAGAGACATAGAGTTTTGAATGGACGATATTTTAAGAAGAATGACAATTTAAGAACATATAGAAAAAGTACTAAAAATTGTTTCAATTTATTTAGAAGGAGCACATGTCTTTAGGTTTTCCTGTATTCCTTGATTCTTTTAAATCCCAAGTTGACCAATATTCTTCGAAGGATTGGAGAAACTGGCGCATTCTCTGCCCCAAAAATGAAAAAGAATTTTGAAAGTTGGATATTCTAAAAAGAATGAGAATAAAAGAAATTATAGCAAGAACTTAATGCATGATCTTGTCAAAACGGTGTATCAGCCATATGTTTGAAACAAATTGGAGTATTAAGTTGTAACTCAAAGGACTTATTTTAGGAAATATAGAACTAATCAAAAAGAAAATACTTGCATACTACTACTACTACTGTCAAAGATTGTATCCAAAAATGCCCAGGAACTGCTTACAGAAGTAAGTTGAATATTTCAGTGCGTTGAGGGAGATATTAAAAAAAGTAAAGAAAAAAAAACGGTGTTATGTGCACACTGTTACTAATGCTACTGCTGCAGCTGCTAGTACTACTACTATTACTACTACTACTACTCTAACTGTTGATACTTCTGGAGATAAGGGTATTGAGGTGAAGCTTTTAGAGAATAATTAGGGGGATATTGAACTAAATAAATTCACAGTTACAGCCTGCAGATTGTCTAAGGTTTTACAAGTACTATCTCAATAACAACTTAAATTATCACGCTATTAAGTTATTATAACTGCTTAGATTATTAAATTATTTAGCAATTTCATTTCGTTTTGAGGTTTATTTATTAATTGATGGTTATTTGTTTTAGTTTTACGTTTGTAAAATTATTTGACTTTATTTCTGCTTATTATTTTAGGTCTAAAATATATGTTTAACGTAATTCTTAACTTTTCTTTGAAAAAATTATTTTATGGAAAGAAATTTTTTTTAATTAATACTTAAATAAACTGGCATACAAAATTGCAATTTCTCCAATAAAACAGCCAAACGTACAATTAAAAAAAGAAATAAATAATAACAAACGTAAGGAATTAAAGGTCCTAAAAAAGAGAAAAATAAGTAAGGGGATCATTAGACTTTATGCATTCTAACGTTTCACAAATCATCTTCTTGGGGTTGGTATTTAATGGCAATGAAATGTCGAAAATGGAATAATCATTAACAAGGTATTATAACGAGTTTGTGGTGCAAAATACTTTAGAAACTTTATGGATTCTAAACAATTATCCTTTATCGTTCATGGACGGTAAAAATAAAACTTTTCTTTGAGGTTGAAAATGATTGTAACCTTAAACAAGAAAACAAAATCATGAAATCAATTAATTGGGTTTACAAGTTCGATTACAAAATAATTAACTTTTATTACATTTTAATTGAAACTTTTCAGTTCATTGGTTGCAAAGAATTTCATTTTAATTTAGAATAAATGACCGCTGTTACTGCTTCCTGACCAAATCTTACTTATTAAGGATTATTTGGTTTTTAGATTGTTGCTAGCCCAATTTACCTTCAGACTAGCTTTGGCAGTTCTCATTGCACGGACTCTGCTAAGAAAATCGGAGACAGCTCGTACAATGTGATAAATGTTTGGATCAACGGTGGCAGGATGTTTTGTTTCATTTACAAGTCGACTTTTTTGAATATATACTTTGAAATAAATGTACTAAATTTACTATTTAGTGTGAAAATAATCCTTTGTTTGGTATATTTTGATTTTTGCATATAGATGTTTTTTTTTTATCAGTATAATTTCTCTTCTTTTTTAGTGATTTGTTTGCAAAAATTTGTCTCAGATATCTGTGTATATTTATGAGAAATATTCTAACGCTATAGTTTGTACTTACTGTAAAACTGATTGATTTTTGTATATTTCTTTACTCTCACATAGGTCATTTTTATTGCGATTTCTTCTTTTTTCAGCACTTTAATTCTCAGTGTTTTTAAATGTCGTTTATGCCTCAGTTGGTCCAGAATTGTCCCTATGTAAAAGAAAGTTTGTCTCTAAGCAAAAACCTAAGACAAATTTCAGTATGACTTGTGGATAAATTCAAATTGTGCATGACTACAGAGCCAATTACGCATCATCTGCGCAATCTAACAAGTATGCTAGCTCAAACATGGAAAAGTAATTTTTATAACCAACAAACCAGAGTGAAGATGTAAAGCAATTTTTTTTTGAAATTAGGAACAGTGGTTGTGTGTTGGCTACCGACAGCTATGTGTCGGTCTTGCAGCTTGCCATGATTTGACACTGATTTTAGTTATAGATTCTTATCTTCTGTAAAGAGCTTGAGTAGGGGGAGGGGTTTGAATACAACCGGGACAAGACCACACGTCCTATTTCTACTAATTTTAGGGGGGACAAGATTACAGCCAATCAGAGGGATAGAATATAATCGGGACAAGATTACACGCCTCTTTCTACGCCAATCAAAGAGCTAGAAATACTGACGGGAGTGACGCAACTAATATAAAAAAGGAAACAGTGTGAGACCTTGTAACTTGACCTAGCTTTACTTCTCGAATGTGTTCTGTATAATACACAAGTACCATTTAAGCAGTGTTGTCAATATAAAATATGCTTTAGCATTCTATACTAAAAGGTTGATACTAATAAAGATGTAGATGCCAAGAAAAGGATTTTAATAGAGATTTAGATACCATGAAAAGAATTTTAATAAAGAAATTCAAAAAAATCCTTAGAAATCCTTAGAAATCAACTAGTGAGACGATTATGAGTTTAACCATCAAGGATCGTAAGCACCAATGACCTTAACCATCAAGGACGTCAACCTCCTAGGGACCCCTCTCTCTAACCACCAAGGGTTCCCCTCCATCCAACTTTTTTTGAGGACACTCCCCGATTTTCAATATAGAGGCTCCATTAAGAGTTATAAATGTGTAAGAAAAAAGTTATCAGAACGTCATATCAGACCTCATCTTTCGGGGACACGCAAATGCTTTGAAGATTAAATTTTGAAACTTTTTTCTTAACATTATGAAATATGTCATTTAGATTTATATCTTTTAAATGTTTTCTATGGCATAAAATTTTTCCTCATTATGACTTTTATATTTAAAAACATTAGGCACTTCATCTATTCATGCAAACATACAGCAATAAAAACAATATTAAAAAGAAATTACCACGACTATAAAAATTGAAAACACTTCGAAATATCTATTTTCAAAGCACATTTTCTGATCGACTAATTTATAAACGGATATTTACGGTTTGAAAGTTGTTTACAAAGCGTTGAAGTTTTTATTTTTGCAAATCATCTGCTAATGGTATTGTTAATAAAGAAAATAGGATATTCGTTTCCAAAATATATGTTTTTAATAAAATTTAGATCATCTATGATTTAAGAATCTGATCAAATGTTTTTCAAGTTTAATAATGGGTTTTAATTAAAAAAAATATAAAATATACTTAACTCAATTCCTTCTGCATTGATGCACGTTGGGCCCGTAATAATTGCACACTCTAAATACAGCGTGGCCTCCTTTCCTCTCCAATTTTCACCCCGAACCACCATCAAATAACAATAAATTTAACACAACTTCTCCTCCGCTCATACCCCTTGAAGTATCAAACTAAAATATAATAAATAATAATAATATCAAAAATTTTTAAACGTAATAATAATAAAATAAATCTAGTAAATGAATTTCTAATCTTTTAGATATTTTTTACATTTTTTTTAAAGGAGCCGAGAGACCTATTTGACTTCAGCTCTTGCGGAAGTGCATTCCACTCTTTAGTGCACGCAATTCTAGGAGAAAATTCCGACCTAACTGTCGGTGTCAGGGGTATAAATGTCTGATGAAGATCGTGTATTTAAACTATGGATTTGTGATGCTAGTGTAAATAATCCTTTAAATGATGATGGGAGTGTTCCTGAAAAATATTTAAAACAAAAAACGGTGCAAGGTAGTGTGGAAAGTGATGCCATTGATAGTCTGTTCAGTCCTGGGCCTAAAATTTGAAGTGCTTTGTTGTGAAGTGAGTTTAGTCTCTGTAAATGTGTCTGGAAATTAGATTGCCAAACTGTAAAAAAATATTGAATGTGAGGCTTGATAACTGCATTGTAAATCAGGATCAGTATTATTTTAGGGAATTGGTGACTGAGTTTTCTCAAGATTCTATGGTTCCTGGAAAGCTTCGTCTCGACACTTGCTATGTGGTGTTTGAACGAGCGTTTTTCATCGATTAAAACCCCTAGGTATCTAACACGTCCTTTTTCTGGTCTCTTGATAAGTCCACGAGAGGTTTCAATACCAATCACATCAGGAGCCAGTGAATCTATACGTGAAAAAAATATAACACTCGATTTGTCAGTGTTGATGACTAGACGATTTGCCTCCATTCACAGGTACATTTCTTTAAGAATGTCTTGTAGCTTCGTTTTGAGAGACTTTATGTTCCATTCTGAGCTCGCCATAAGTAATTCATCCACAAATGCCGTTAGTCCGTCGTCGGTTTCTACTTTAGACCCCAGCATCGTTTTTGGGTGAAATAGTTTGCAGCAATAAGGGATATGACTTGCAGGAGTCAGTACTTGCTGAAGATAATTTACCTGAACAAGAAACAATACCGGTCCCAATTTAGAGCCCTGTGGCACCCCGCAGTTAACTACGACATCATTTGTATGGTCATTTCCTGTGTAAATTTGACGATTTTCCAAGTAAGACTTGAACCAATCTAGGAACTCCAATATGATCCAGCTTTCCTAGTAGTATTTCGTGGTGCATGCTATCAAACGCTTTCTTAATCTCTAGAAGCACAGCTGCAGGTAAAGCACCCGAATCGAGGATTCCGTTTACGAATAAACTTAGGGAAGTAAGGGCGTGTTCGGTTGAATGACCAGCCCTAAACCCGAATTGGCGGCTGTTAAAAAAGCCTTTGGCCTCTAAATATTGGTAAAAATGGTTTTTCATTGGCGTTTTAAAGACTTTCAAGAAAACTGATAAGATTGAGATTGGTCTGTAATTTGCTGTGTCTGCATGACATCCACCTTTGTGAAAAGGTATTATATTTGCCTTTTTTAATATTTCAGGAAAGACCTCTTTATCTAATGAAAGATTTACAAGGTAAGTTAGAGGCTCAGCAATGGTCGTCACTACCTCTTTCAGTGCCTTTGTGTGGACCAGGTCAAAACCTGAAGCAGAAGAGCCCTTCAAACTTTTTACGAATAATTTGAGCTCACTTGGTGTTACAGGACTCTCTGCCATTGATTTCATGCACTTCGGGCCAAGGTATTCTTTGTATGATTTAGCTGGTGTCCCGACGGAATTTGCTGTGGTCTGGCAGATATTTGCAGAAATGTACTCAGCGATGCGGCAACCTGTGTAGGTTCGGTAATTTCTTCATCCTTCACGACCAATTTCACTGGTAATGTTGAAGATTTTGTGGTTGGTCGTAGTACTGAGTTGATAATCTGCCAGAGTTTTCGACCATCCTTCCCGCTTTCCGTCAGCTTTTGGTGCAGGTAGCCACGCTTTGCGCTTCGTAACACAGTCCGAAGGGCTTTCCTGTATTTTTCATACTCCTCTAGCCACGCTAAGCTCGGAAAGCGTCTATTCTCTCCCCAAATGGGATTTTTCTTATTCACACAGGCCAGAAGACCATCCGTCATCCAGGGGCTAATGGGCTGGTCTTTTTGTGTCTTATTAGTTCTTGGGTTTCTCACGCAACATCTACTGTATACATCCAAGAACGTCGAGTGAAATGACTCAAATGCTTCGCTTACATCTTGTATCTCCATTATGGTATCCCAGTTAAATTGCTCTAGTTCATGTTTTAAATTCTTCAAGTTTTCCTCTGTTAAACATATAATCGGTATCATGGGGTTGATTCGTGACCTTTTCTTAGATGGTTCTGAAAGGGCAAGTTTTGCATGAATGAGAAAGTGGTCTGATTTGTCGCTGACGAGGACTGCCAAAATAAAAAGCTTCCACTTCAGTTTTAAGTTCACGAAGACATGAAAAATTTAAAGTTCACTTCAAAATTTTTCCGTAGAAGATAGAAAAAGTTATACTATGATTGTGATTATTTTCCATGAAGATAAAAAGTTTCACTTTAATTCTAATTTTTCTTAAATTCAATTCCGACCTTTCTCAAAGAGATGAAAACATTTAAAGTTCTGTTTCAAATATTTTCCCGGGAGAAGAAAAGTTCAACTTCGATTCTGAATTTTCTCAATGAAAATGAAATAAGTTATTGATCAATTCTATTTTCCCAAAATAATATAAAAAGTTTCCACTTCAGTTCAGATTTTTCTCAAAGAGATGAAAAATTTTAAATACTGTTCCAAATATTTCATAGAAGATAGAAAAGTTCAAGTTCTCTTCTGAATTTAACCAAAGAACACAATTCAATTCTAATTTCTCCAGAGAAAATAAAAAGCTTCCACAGATTATTTTCCATGAAGATAAAAAGTTTCACTTTAATTCTAAATTTTCTTAAATTCAATTCCGACCTTTCTCAAAGGGATGAAAGAATTTAAAGTTCTGTTCCAAATATTTTCCCGGAAGAAGAAAAGTTCAACTTCGACTCTGAATTTTCTCAATGAAAATTAAATAAGTTACTGATCAATTCTATTTTCCTAAAATAATATAAAATTTTCCACTTCAATTCAGATTTTTCTCAAAGAGATGAAAAAATTTAAAATACTGTTCCAAATTGCTCATAGAAGATAGAAAAGTTAAAGTTCACTTCTGAATTTTACCAAACAACAGAATTCATTTCTATTTTCTCCAGAGAAAATAAAGAGCTTCCACTTCAGTTTTAAGTTGACCAAGACATAAAAAATTTAAAGTTCAGTTCTAGATTTTTCCTTAGAAGGTAGGAAAAGTTATACTATGATTGTGATTATTTTCTGTGAAGATGAAAAGTTTCACTTTAATTCTAAATTTTCTTAAATTCAGTTCCGACTTGTCACATAGAGATAAAAAAATTTAAAGTTTTGTTCTAAATTTTTCATTGAAGATAGGAAAATACCCCAACCCCAAAGGGCTCCGACCCCCCAACCCCAACCCCCAAGTAGCTCCACGGCCTCAAATGTTTCCCCGTACCCCCAAGGGCCCTTCGTGGCCCCAAGTCCCCTGAGCCCCCATTTTTCAATACTTTTTTAAGGCTTTATTATATCTTTTCAGAACAAGTTATTTTCTTAATGTCCATCCTAAACCCATTTTAGAAGTTGAAGTACCCATCCTTTTCATCCACAACTTTACTATACTGCATTTTTGAAGGCTCCGACACCAAGCAATACTTTTCAAAGGCATTTCAGAACCAGTTCTTTTCTTAATGTTCCTCCTAAACCCATTTTAAAATTGAAGTACCCATTCTTTTTACACACAACTTTACTTTACAGCTTTTTGAATGCTCCAACACTAAGCAATACTTTTCAATGGGCATTTCAGAACAATTTATTTTCTTAATGTCCTTCCTAAACCCATTTTACAAGTTGAAGTACCCATCCTTTTCACACATAACTTTACTTTATAAGTTTTTTATGTGTGTGTAAGTTTTTTTTGTATGTGTGTAAGTTTTTGTGTGTGTGTAAGTTTTTTTGTGTGTGTGTGTGTAAGTTTTTTTGTGTGTGTATGTATCTGTGTGTCTGTGTAAGTTTTTTGTGTGTGGGTAAGTTTTTGTGTATGTGTAAGTTTTTGTGTGTGTGTAAGTTTTTATGCGTGTAAGTTTCTGTGCGTGTGTGTGTGTAAGTTTTTGTGTGTGTGTAAGTTAATGTGTGTCTGTGTAAGTTTTTGTGTGTGTCTAAGTTTTTTTTTGTGTGTGGGTAAGTTTTTGTGTATGTGTAAGTTTTTGTGTGTGTGTAAATTTTTGTGTGTGTGTAAGTTTTTGAGTGTGTGTAAGTTTTTTTGTGTGTGTGTGTAATTTTTTATGTTTGTGTAATTTTTTGTGTATTTGTGTAAGTTTTTATGTGTGTGTAAGTTTTTTTGTGTGTGTAAGTTTTTGTGTGTATGTTCAAGTTTTTATGTGTGTGTGTAAGTTTATGTGTGTGTGTAGGTTTTTTTTGTGTGTTTAAGTTTTTGTGTGTGTGTAAGTTTTTGTGTGTGTGTAATTAGTTTAGGTTAGGCTAGATTTGTACCGTGTATAACGTCTACTTTAAAATATGAAAAATTTACTTTATTCTAAATACATTTCCGATGTACATTAAACTCCCTTAATTAAGTTTGAAGTTCCGTTTTAACTCTCATTTATTTACCAGACAAATATCCCTTTAAAACCAGAGATGATTAATTCAGAAATACTTCATGGAACTTTGTACAACTTTTGTTTTGGAAACAAAAGACTCTCAAACATTCCTAGACGAAATTGACAGATATCAAAGCCGAAAAACTGCGGGTTTTTGCATGCACCAAACTAATGAGGAGAATTGAAATCAAGTTGAAGTGTTCTTGAAAAAGAGTAGGGGACATTGTTTGAAAATTAGTTTGGTAGTTTTAGAAGTACTCTCAGGAATGTGTATGCTTAATGATGAGAATTTTACAAATAAACTATTGGATAGTTTGTCAGCATAATAGTCTGATTTTGTCAGCATAAGCGTAAAGTGGCGGGCCCTCCGTGTGGAGATGAACCAATTGTAAAATAATGATTTTTGCTCAGAAGCAGAGTTCACGTTATATGGTATAGAAGAAGTGTTTTTGGTATCACTGTATTATTGTCATTCCTGTATGGAACATTGCTGTATTTGCCTTTGCCTACTGAGGATCGAAGCCATATGTTTGATCATGTAACTCTAATAAACCTATTACTTTCCTATTTTTACAGTTTTATTTTATATGTTTGTATCTAAATTTCAAGAGTAGCCCTCTAGTTTGTATGCTGTCCATTGGTACGCTCCTAGGTATCTGATAACCTTATGAAGAATGATTGAGGGACTTCTTTGACAAGCTCCCTGTTTAAAACTCCCCTCATGGCATCTGGTGCAGCTTAAATGACACATTTGGCAGAGTAGAAAGGTAACATCTAACAAGGTCGTCATTTCAGATTGAAGCCTCTTTGACCAAATTGGTCACTTCACAAGGAAAGTCAAATTCATTAGTTAACCTATTTTTATTTCTCCCAATAGGGAGTGGTGGCGCCCACCAGGTAACGCCAGAGATGGCGCGGTCTTAAACTTGGATGAAGTATACGAATTGGTTAGGCTAAAGATTTCTCAATTTAAAATTTAAAATATTTACTAGATACAGACCTATAACAAAATTTTTTATTATTATATATATCTAGACCTATTACCACTAAGCTACAATAGGGACACCCTTTTAAATATCTCATAAGAGATAATAGATTTCCCAAATAGGATAAGTAAAAGTGATTTATTAAAGTGTATAATTCAACTAATTAAACAAAAAAAAGCAGGGATGGCAGAAGAGCTCAATGCATTATTAATTGCGCAAAAATTAGTCGCAAAAAATGTGGAAATAACTAAGTCTATTCTACAATACGACGGACAAACGGACGTTGATGAATTTAATATACAATTAGCACAATTCGTAGAGTTAACTAGAACTGACCTGAAAACTTTAATAAGTATGCTTCTTCTAAGGCTAAAAGGGCAGGCATTAACTTTTGTAAAACAGATAGAACAGACCGTCGGAGAAGATAATAATTTACCAATAAACACAATAGAAAAACTATTGACGGCATTTAAAGACAGATTTGTTGAGACGAGCTCAACAAACAAACTTAAGCATGGAATGGTATGTTTTGATCATACAGAGAACGTACAAGAATATCTAAATAACATACGAATCTCAGTTGAAGCAAAGTATGGCAAAGGCTCAGGAGAATTATACGAAAAAATTATACTAAATGCATTTTTGCAAGGCCTTCCTCCAAAATTATATAGGATGGTAATTTCAAAAAATATCCAAATACTTGATCTTGCAGTACAGGAAGTAGGGCGAATGATTGAAATTGATACAATTGTAGCGAATCATAGTAAAACAAAAGTAAATAACATATGCGAATCAAAAACAAGCCTAACCTACAAGGGTGATCAAGAGCACCCAAATTTCTTTTCAAGAGATAAATCCCCAATACCACAAAGAACCAGAACACAAGAAACCGCCAGGCAAAAAACAGTACGTTTTCAGCCTATGAAACCAAACATTTATAAAAATAGCCCAGTAATAAAATGTTACAACTGTAATCGCGTTGGACATATCGCGAAAGAATGTCGTTTTAGAAATGGAATGGCAACATCATTTAATGATGAAACCACCAGAAACACACGATATTACGGAAATGATTTGTTCGGGAGAACAAATTTTACTAGCAGCGCCCCTGCTAGGTACGCACAAGGGTACACACAGGACGCAATATTCCCACAATACCCTCAAGTCCGCCAACCAGCACCTAACAATGTATACCGACAGAACCCATATAACTCTCCCCCCAGTAGACAAAATAATTATCAGCCGACGGGAAACCCAAATTTTTCAAACCGACGGCAAATAGTTAACTGGCCCACGAGAAATGAAAATTTCTCAAGCCGACGGCACTTGCAGCCAGCACCAACAACCGGCACTAATACCAGAAATACAAATTATCGCAATAATACGTGGCAAAGGAGATCAAATGTGAATAAATCAAACACACCTATGGAGCCTCAAGTATCTGAATCTCCGTCACAAGCACCTATATATGAAATTAATTCCCAGGGAAACACATTAGGCCCCTCAGAAGAATAAAGTGGACCCAGAAGGGGCCTCGAATATTTTACAGGTCCAAGCCCATAGTAGTACCGTCCTTCAGTGATAATAACAATAAGTTACCCATATTTAATGATTTTTGTGTGGCAAATGTTTACTTTAAAGCTTTAGTTGACAGTGGTGCAACAGTTAACATTATAAGCTCAGGCATATTTAATATATTGCCCCCGCATATCAAGCGACAGAAAAATGTCAATAATCCAAACTTAACTAGTGTAACAGGGCACAAGTTGGACGCAAAAGGTTCAATTCGCCTTCACGTGAAAAGGGATAATAGAATTTTCCCGACAAATTTTATAATATGTAATAATTTTCCGTATGAAGCCATCATAGGCGCAAATTTCTTAAGGTCAAATAAGATATCGTTAGACGTAGCTAATGAAAAGCTTGTTATCCGGCCAAGCCAAGAGGTTCCCCTCCTTCAACCCCTACCTCAAGGAATATTAAACGAAGTTGCAAAGAAGATGTAACAGTTAATAAAGTTTCCGACGGTATAGTGCCACAATCCTTTGAACCTTTTGTAGCGAGACATAAGGTACATCCTCTACAAAGAGGACGGGACATAATTAGAAATCCTTTTGCTTATTCCGTGCGATATCGGAAAGATGAAGTAAATGTAAATAATAAGTGGATTGAATCTGCAAAAATAAAAATTGGAGATATGCGACAGTATAGGTCAAAAGAAATCAAAGAGATAGTGGAATGATGGAAAAAAGTAGGGAACCCTAATGGAGTTCAGGCGTAGCCAACGTTATTGTCGGATAATACTAGTCTAAATTTAATAGACAATGAAAATAAAGAAAATTATTATGGGTTTGCAATACGAAAAACAAAAAGTCCTCCCATGATCTTGCAAAAGATCCAAATATCACAAATGGTGAAACCGGTGGATAGCAAATCTGAGATGTGGTTCGCCACCCTATGAAAAAAATTCCCAAAAACTTGTTATGTGAAGAACAAATTATATCCGACGATAAAGGCGAGGGTTTTTTTTGGGTGACCAATAACCATGAAAATGATACTATTACGATAAAAAAGGGAACATGTTTGGTTCAAATCCAAACTATTTCGGAAAATGACTTAAATAAGTGGGTAAATTCCAAAAGAAACCTAGTTAATATCATTAAAACATCAATTAATAAATACCCCCTGACTAAAACACAATTTTTAAATAAGTTTAATATGGATCATATTATTGATTCGTAACTCAAAAAGAAATTATGTGAACTATTGTGGAATTTTAGAGACGTATTTTCAACATCTGAAGATGATATAGGATTTATACCATTTTACCAACACTCTATTTTAACGACCGGCAACCCCGTCACGAAACAGCCATGCCGTGTACCGTATAAACACAAAGAGTGGTTAAAAAATAAAATTCGCGAGTTAGAAAAAAATGAGATTATACGCCACAGTATAAGCCCGTATTTAGCTCCAGTGATTTTGCTTCCGAAAGAAAATGGTGATATGTGATTCTTGGCAGATTTTAGAGCTCTTAGTAAACAACTAGTGAGCAACAAATTCCCTTTGCCAAGAATAGATGAGACTCTTGACTCCATATCAAGCAAGAACGAAATTTTTACTTCTTTGGACCTCACCCAAAGCTACCATCAAGTGAAAATAGCCGAAAAGGATGTCTATAAAACTGCATTCTGTACAAGCGAATGTGGTTCATATGAATATTTGAGAGTACCATTTGGACTTAAAACGAGTTCAAGCGCGTTATGTATACCCTTATTGCATTTAGTAAGAGGATTGAAGAATATTATTCATTTTGTTGATGACGTTATAAGCGTGGGAGAAAATGTGGAGCAACATTTAGCAACGTTAGCTAAAGTGTTTGAAAAATTCAGAGAAGGCAATTTAAAATGCCGGCCTGAAAAGGTTAATCTATTACAAGAAAAAATTAAATTTTTAGGTATGGTAACGCAAGGAGAAATATCCCCGGACCCGGATAAAATAAAATGCGTTGAAAGGCTCGAACCCCCTAAGACTATGAAGGAACTAAGAGGAATTTTGGGTCTTACTGACTATTTCAGAAAATTTGTCCGAAATTATGCCACAATTGCGAAACCACTTACGGAATTAACCAAAGGGAACTCCCAAAATGTTGCCTGGTCCCAGGAAGCCCAAACCTCTTTAGACCGTCTCAAAAAGGAACTCACCTCGGAACCCATATTAGCACTCCCAGATTTCAAGAACGGAAGGTTCGTAGTTAGGACTGATGCCAGTTCCAAGGGCATCGGCGCTATTCTGTCACAAATAATCCCAGTAGAAAACCCCAATTCTCTAGAGGAAGCGTCCAAACAAAAAGTAATAGAAAAATTTATATGTTATTCGAGCAGAACCTTAACAAAGGGTAAAAGTAATTATTCTGCCACCAATTTGGAATTATTGTCTATAATCCATCACTTGGATAAATTTAGACACTATTTGATGGGTAGAAAATTTATACTACGTTCAGACCACAAAAGCTTGCAGTACCTGCACACATTTAAAAACCCCACGGGAATTTTAGCTAGATGGATTATGAAAATCCAAGACCTTGATTATGATTTTGAATACTTAAAGGGCAAACAAAACGCAGCGTGCGATTTTTTGAGTAGGTTTCCAGAAGATGAGCCGTCGGAATCCGAACGGAAGGAAATCAATGCTGTTAAAACTGAAATTAAAATTAAGAAAAGTTAAATTGGAGACTTAGCGAAAGAAAATAAGGTTAGTTGTTACCCCTTTTCCTTGGAAAATATAAAAAGAAATAAAAAAAGGTAAGAAATGTGCTTACCACTTATTAATTACTATCTGAATGAGGATATGTTACCAGAGAAATTCTAAACTCTTAGAAAAGAAATGGATAACTTTTACTATGATTTCGATGAAGGAATCTTAAGTTGAATCATAACCACTCAGACAAATAGAAACCAAACTTCAATAATACCGGTATTACGAGAAAAATTAATAATGCCTGCTTTTGAATATTTTCATTCGGATATTGGTGGACATTTGGGAATAACAAAGACCTTCCATAAATTAAAACAATATTTCTATGTGCCAACGGCATTAACAAAACTTAAGGAATATTTCAGTGCATGTGAAAAGTGTAACTCAAGGGAGAATCCCTAAGCTTACCCCAACCCCCCTATGGGACGAGTTCCGGTAGCGAGATTCCCCTTTGATATCGTCTTATTTGACCTATATGGGACAAGTGGAGGTTTACCTGTTTCTAACAGAGGCCATACTTGTATTCTTTCGGTCATAGATCACTTTTCTGGATTTACCGTTGCAAAAGCTTTAAAAAATCAAGGCGCTTATGCCACAAGCAAGGCGTTGGCGAAATTATTTTAAAAATTTGGCATCCCACATAAGGTCATAAGTGACAATGGAAGTAACTTTGTTCCAAAAGTAACAAAAAACCTAATGAGATTTATCAACATAGAAAAATTAGTAACATCTCCTTATCATCCACAAGCTAATGGAAAAAGAGAAAATAGACATAAAATATTTTCGAATGTACTAAGTATTTATACAAAAGACAACAGAAACGATTGGGACCAATTCTTACCCTATTTAACTAATATTATCAACACCGCCTATTCTGAAAAAACTAAGGACAACCCTTTTTACTTACTCTTTGGTCGCGATTATAGAATCCCATATGAAGAAATTATCGAGTCCCAGCAATATTACAATAACTCAGAAGATTATAAACAAGAATCCATAAATAGGATGAGAAAAACTTATAAAATTGTAAGACAAGAGTTGGAAAAATCTAAAATAAAATCAGGAGCTAAGAAACCTACCCACAGTCAAGGAAAACATTAATTTTGTGATAGGAGATTGTATGTACCTAAAACATGAATCAAAGACAAAAGGCAAGAAACTTTCTAATACATATTTTGGACCGTACAGGATTATCAAAAGGTACAATAATGACTTTAAATTTAAAATGGTAAACTCCAATAATGGAAGAACCTATAAGGTACATGTTAGCCGAATAAAAAAAGTCAAATGTCCAGAAAGATGGGCATCGCAACCCACATCTACAGATTTATCAGACGCAGAAGATGAACCCCCTAAGTCAAGATTAGCAGAGTTAAAACCCTTTAATTTCAAGCAAAATTATTTCGAAAATGAAAGTGATCAAGAGAACTTTGAAGAACTCTTAGCCATGAAAAACCTAGTTATTCCAAAAACAAAATCCCTGGTACCAGTGAGATTAAAAAAGCCAAAAACCCCAAATAGTTAATCATCAGAGAGCGCAGGAAAGCTAGACTATACAATATCCCCTAGAACACAATTTTTACCTGACAGAATTTTGACTCCCTGTCCCCCCAAAAGATTTCCGGACGATATGGTCTCCCCAGCCACACGAATAGAGAGACCCCTGTCGCTACAGGAGGAATTGAACAGAGTGGTGGAAACTCCGGGTATCATTGTCAAGAAAACTTCTCCTAAGGATTCAATTAGGACAAATCTGCGAGGAGCAATGGATCTTATAAATTATCCCATAAACACTAGGCAAAGTACGTTGCCTCGGATTCAAACCCCCAAGGATGACCGGGAAGGACAATTCCATAACATAACCGTATCTAAAGTCAAACCCAAACATTGGACTTCATGGAGGGAAACGCTAATGCACAGAGTGCCCCATCACCCTGAAGACATGGCATTGAAACAATGGAAAAACCCCATAAAAACCTTCGATTTCTCTCAGAATTCTCAAGAATCTTCAAATCTCCGGATTTGAAAACACAAAGCGAGGACTTAGAGAATAAACCCTCTACTTCCAGAGGATTAGAAATTTACGAAGGAAGGGCAGGTGATACCTCAAAAACACGAAGTGCCACCTTCAAAAGTTATAATACCGAGTCGTCATAATCAAGTTCCTAGTAATCTGACGGCTGATCAGACAATATAATATTTAAGTAAACTGGGAAATAAACACGAATTTCAGTGGCCGCACATGCAAAATAAACAAAATTGAAAAAGTAAGAATTTCTGAAAAAAACAATATAAGAGATTTGTCATCATATCACTAGCTAAGCCAAAAAGTAAAAAACTGCAAAAAAGAGAAGAAAAAGTAACAACACAGTCAAGCAGAACGGTTAAAAAACCTGACAGATGGAAGTATCCCTAATAAAGGTCAATTCAAGTGCTCGTGGAGTAGGGAGGTTGTGTTCGCAACTTTCGGCTAGTATTTTATTCTTATTATTCGTCGAAGGTGGTAGATTTTAAATTCCTTATGAAAATCAACTTGTGATCATCATAACAGAATTATTAATATGCAAATAAAATTAACCAAGTCAATAGTGAAAAAAAAAATAATGCAGGTAATATCAAAACATTAGTGATCAATAAATAGGGCCCAAGGTAAAACATCGGCCAACCACGAATGAAACTCGGCCAATCACAGTGAGCCAATGGTTACTAATAGTGTTTTTAGGTCCTGTTTGGTACATTCTGCCTACCAGATAGCTGCCTTACGAAAATCAACTATACCCCTGCAAATGTGAATTAAACAGTTTGATAATCTATAATATAACTGGTCATTGACATCAATAACGGAATTTGTATCAGGGGAAGTGGATGTTCAGTCACCCCCACGGACGGTGTTTTATTCAGTACGTGGGAGAGACTGTGCCTATACTCCTCCGTGGAATTCAACTTATAATCCTACAAATTAATGTGTTAAAGGTATGACCCCCAATAAACCAAACGCGGTCACCTCCCCGAATTCCCTACGAGAAAGTCGACCCATGTCCTAACCAAGATGGATATCATCCTAACCAAAAAATTACCACCAAAGGAGTGTCTAATTGTAGACAAAATATTTTTAGATATATAAAATGGCAACGGAATCAAAGCCCATACGTAAAGCAATAATAGATACGGAGTTTATTACAATAATGAATGTAAAGGAGAACATTATAAATTCAGCAGCCATGGTACTCGCGAACGAACAGGGGAAGGAGATGTATCCAAATGAATTGGATTTAACCTACAATCTTAAAGGGTCTGCACCCCACCTTTATAAGTACAGATTACCACTCGCGAACACCCCTAAATATTACCCAGCTAGGGGAGAAGTTACAACAAGATATAGAAAAAGAAGCGCAACACAACTTGGTTGTTTGCAGTTATTAATAAGACGTTTGCAAAGGAATCTTAACATCAAATATTTCTATTCTAAAGGACCCACGCAAACAGACCTCTTACTCCTTGATAAATGTAGAGCTTAAAAAAAATCTTATAATATCGAAGAGTAGTTCCAATGTGTTAAGTATGAAGGCATACATCATCACCTATTGGAGATTCAACGCTAAAAACAACTTGGATTTGACCCGGACTCAGAGGAATATAAATCCCTGGGAGGTAAGCTATTTTCAAGAAATTTGAAAACACATCAAAGAAAAAGAGACGCATATAAAAATAACAGTAGAAAAATTATAAGAAGAGTCTATGCTGTAAATTTAACAAAAGAAAAGCATAATAGCTATAATCATCATGGTATCCTCAACGTAGGAGTTATTGTAGCTTTACCCCGGTGTATTATTCATTAAAACTAAAATCAAAAACTTCTAGATATACGCTGACTTCTGACGATTGCTCACGGGTACAGCCTTCTCCGAACCAACATAAAACGGAACTAACGAATTCGCCGGTCTTTTCGTCGGAAAATCAGAAAGAGATAACCTGCTTGGAATGTTATTAACCTCTTTAGGTAGATAATTAATTTATTAATAAAATGAAGAAATTTTCCAGTTGCCCGCACCTAAATACACCACAATTAGCGTCAGAAACAGCACATCATATTTATCTACAGTGCCTCGCATATAAAAAATGTCATAGCCTAAATAATGTAAATAAGTTATTAAACGAACATGCATTAATAAAAGCAGCAGAAGAATTAGACTTTGTCACGTTACATTTCCTTGTGAAACCACCTAGAAATTCCCTAGAGGACAGAGTAATCTTAAGAATAGTGGCAAGTTTAGTATATTGTAATTTTATTCCAAGGATGAGCCCCAAAACAATAGAAAAAACCAGATTGACGGCCATTAAGACGTTTACAACTCTCTTAAATAAGATCCCGATGTGGAAATATCCCCTAATTGCTGAATTCATCACAGAAAACCTGTGGCAAACCCAAGATGAAAGTGGTATCGCGACAATATGGCCACTTAAATTTCTCACATTACTAATTGATCGAGGGTATAACTTACTAAATGGAGGAAAATTCCTCACAAGTTCGCATAAAAATTGCTGGAATTTTGACGGCGTAAACCCCAAAATAATGTCCAATACATTGGAAATTACCGCGCGAGATTACAATGACATAGAGATGATCGCACCAAATCTTTTTGAAGAAGATGAAAATTTTGGATCCAAAGTATTTCCCAATTTTTATATTATTGTGCGTGAACAAAAATGTTGTAATGCGTCACATATACAATTAATTTTTAGGGTAGAGATAGTTATAAATGATCGACTTTTCCTAGCCAAACAATGTCGTAATGTAATTCGTGAAAATATGAAGAATAATAGCATAGTGAACACGTTGACTAACCTAGAACTCCCGAATGATCTGTTGGTCTATCTAATGCACATGGACACAAATGAAAATAATGAAAATAACTTAATATTTGAATTGAAGTTTCTAAGCACAAATGTGTTATCATGGGAAGTTCATCGCCTCCATACCATGCTAGCACGATTAGAAACACGGAAAGAACTACCAAAAGATACGGCAATCTTAAAATTGAATATAAATGAGCATGGAAAGAATCATATTTATAAATAGAATTAAAATGTCCTTACAATAAGACATATCGTAAACCACCCTGTTTCAAAAGTTTCCTATCTTGAAAGTATATATATATATTATAAATATCGTAACTCGATTAGGGTATATCCTATGATAAGTTAAACCATACAATTACCTCAACGCTCTCGTGTAAAAGAATAATTTTTGCATTAATGCAGAGTCTAATAATTTTATTTGTAAGAATGTCATAAGGTCTTTAAAAAACTAACGATTAAAGTGGACCAGAAGTGTATTGTTGCGTACGTTAACTGCTTAATTATTTATGTGCCACTTATTAAATAAAAAAAATATATGCCACTTGGCAATTGTTAACTAAGTGTTTGAAGTATATCCCGACCAGTCATAACAGTATATAATCAGCAGAGTAAAGGTAGAATTTCCATAACATTTCTAATTTTAAGGTGTCGTTCACCAACAAAAACTGTACTATGCTTATAAATCAGTCTTGTTTAGTTAATGATGTAAAATAGTTCGAAAATTAAATCAACAAAAAACTATCATAAAACGGCCCAATTTAAAAATTATAAGAAAAAAAGAAAAATAAGTTAAACAAATTTTCCAAAAATAGATAAAATTAATAACAGATTAATTTTAGAAACAAGAAAAAAGATGAGGCTTAAGAACATCATCATAAACCTCGTTGTTCACGCAGCAGCCCAAGATATTGTAAAACATGGAGTTAGATTTAGGCATGAAAACTCGCTTCTAGCAAGCCATAATGCATGGAAAATCTTTATGAAATTAGATCCCAAACCATTTGAAACCTTATTTCAACAAGTGACGAGACTGGAGAAAAATACAAATGAACTCAAGGAATCCCTATTTCAATTCCTAAGGTCAGATAAAGGATTACAGACCAGTAAAATGATGCATAGTAAAGACAACAAAGAATTCCAAGCCCCGACTCTCCCAAAATTAAAATCAAAATTTGTAATAGATGATTTTGACAAAAAATGGCGGAAATAGACATGGCACTAGGAACCAGTACCACAAATAGAAAGAAAAGGTCAACGAATAACGTTGAGCGCTCATCGAAAGATCTTACCGCGATGTCACACATATAAAATAACAAACCATTGACTCCAAACAAATGCAAACTCTACGACGAAAATTACGCGATACTGAATGAACTACCGAGCCTATGGACTTTTCTCAAAGACCTATTGCAAAATCATGATGAGAAAATATTACAAAGCAAATGTTATCAAAACTTGAAAAGGAGAAGGACTACAGACAAGTTTTTAACCTAAAAGAGTTGAAATTTTCAAATACACAGTAAGACAATAGAAACGAAAACCCTACCGAGGGGAAAGAAAAAGACACAAAAACAACCACGCCTGTTTATGAAGAATCAATAAGAGAAATACAATCTTCAATGTCAGAAACTACGACGAGCACAGTCCCAGAAATGAGCACACTTAGTAAGCTTTCACCTAAAAGTCTTACCACACTCAATTATCAAAAACCAACAATAATACCAAACTGGACTTGGTCTAAAGGGCCCACGTTTACGCGCACCCAGCCGAAGTTCATATTTACTATAGGCATGAAGGCAAAAACTCCAGTAAGACATACCGAGACACAAGCAATAAAAGTACAAGCGGTTAAACCTAAAGAAAAGAAAAATAGTTATGATAAAGAGGAAGAAAATGACTACGTACCCAAGAAGTGCTGGACCATAGATGGCAAACGCACTTATATTAGTTTAGCAATGGCCGATGAGCCAGTAAAATAAAATATTGATCCATTACCTGACCTAAGCGAGAAAAACGCCCAAAAAGTGTCAACTCCCAAGCCTTTTTAATATTATACAGACAAAGATTACAAGCCTTGTTTGAACTATTTAATACAGAAATACAAAAATTAAAACAAAGTACGACGTGAATTTTTGAAGTATTTTTTCGAAGAAGCAAATATCGGAGATCGACAAGCCTAATTCCCATCATAAGAGAACTTGCCTCCCGCCTCTTTGGCTTAACAACGGAAGAAGACCTGAATATCCAAAGGGAAAACGTGAAAAAGTTAAATAATGCCATGAAAATAACGTTACACGTCCAGAAAATACAAGCAAGTATAGCTAACTACCAAATAGATAAAGTAGAAATGATACACAAGAAAATCTCGAAAACTGTAAATATGATGAATTACTTAAGGAATGAAGTCGATCGTGGGGTGACAGATTCAACCTTTACCAGGATTTCATTCGATATAATTACCATGTCATTACTAAATCTAGCAACTGACGTTAGCAAATTTGAGTTCGCATTATTCCAACTTAAAAAGCATTCTAGATGAAATTAAAACACACCTAACGTTTGGTTTACATTTACCTATAGAACCAGAAGTATCAAATTTATTCCTTTACTATACGAAGTTAACAGTACACGTCACGGAAATAAATGAGCAATTATTTGCAGTAGTTACAATTCTATTGATAAACCAACAATCTATATACGACTTATACAAAATCTCGACCTTCCCCGCTAACATAAAGAAAACGAACTCATTTATGACTATCACACCTGAAGCTGACTATTTACTTGTTGATCAAGATAGACGAAAATATGCCCTAGCGAACCCCCAAGATTTAAAAGAGTGTGTGTCATTCAAAAACCTAGTTTGCCAACTTACGTTATCTATTGACAATGTCAAGTCTAGATCTTGTATGTTAGATATATTCTTAAAAGACACACAACAAGAAGAAATATCCAACTCGTGCGAAGCCTTAATAGGAAGTAATAAACGAGAAGTATTCATACACCTTAGGAACGACCTTTGGTTATTTTCTGTTCCAAGAGAAACTGTTGGAACTTTATCTTGCTACAATAATACGGAGAAAATTGACCCAAGTTATAGGACCGAATTACTACTACAAGATGTGGGTACGATAACCATAAAACAGAGATGTCGACTTGAAACTAAAGAATCAACAGTTCAAACACCGTTAATCACCACGAGTACGAATATGATAAGTCCTAAAATAATCAATTTTAAGGCAATCAACCTATCGCATACTATCCCAAATATAGAGAGCGAGGAAATAAAAACCTCAATATGGTCAAAAATAGAAAAGAATAAAGAAACGTTGACACTTACAAAAATAAAAGAAGCATTAGATTCCCGGATCCTCCTATTTACCAATGAAGACCAGAGATTAATGTACGTAGATGAGAGATACGGATTATTCTCAACTAATTTTTGGTGGAACATACTACTGACTGTATGTACCGTTTTCGCGATTTCCTTAACTATAAGGGCCTTACTGAATTTCAATTATGGAAGTTTTAAGAATAAGAAGGCAAATCCAAAAGGAAGGCCACAGAGAAGTGGCAGAAATGCAAAAGTTAAACCCAGAACCCCATGAAATCACTTAAGCCAAGAAAAAGGGAAGTCATTAGCAGACGAGTGGATATATTCAGGTCTCCATTAGTCCTTACTATGTCTATCTCCCTCCATGTAGTATCGTTTACGTAAAACCGTGCGGCTATGACGCTGCAACATGCGTTTCTTTTACAGCAAGGACGTGCGTGAACAATGCAGGCATGAAAAGTGTTGTAAAGCCAGACCTCAAATTTTATAATGTATTGTAAAAATTTGTTCAAACGATTGCTGTAAATTTATGTAAAAATAGTTAGGTGTTAAAGGACATCAAAATAAAGTGTATACAAAAGTGTATGCTAGAGAGCATAATGAGAAACCTTGTTTCATAAAAATTAATCTCCTGTATCGTTATTATATCATGATAACCTACGAGAAATTTCTATGCTTAGGAATTTTCAAGGGAAAACTTGTAAGTGTTCCCACACATGAAATAAAAAAGGTCATTTCGTTAAAAATCAATATGTGTTATAATAATGTCAGTGCATTTAAGTTGCCTTATAGAGTAAAATGTACCCAGTTGATACATGACCCACTTGTGTCATGATTACTCATCTTAAAGAACATGTGATTCTGCCGAATTATTTTATTTCAGGAATTGGGACGACATACTAATCAGGCCAATGCATAACCCAGTGCAAGTATAGCCCAGCAGCACCTATTTCATCACGTCTCAACCAACGAAGAGTACTCGCCATAAATCCCAAGGAAACCTCGTCCAAGCTTCGCCCACCAAATTACGGATACATTTCGATCAAGGAAACGGTGATCGCTCAACGAAGAATAATTTTCTTCAATCACAAATCATATTATGTATCAGGTAACAAGTCTCAGTATCCAGTACTTTATAAACATAACAAACCTGAAAACTCCATTGTATAACATAAGATGTAAATAAATATATCATCCTTAATAATAAGATTGATGAACCCAATTTACCACGTTGAATGTGTTAAAGAATCAGAGTAAGAAAAGCTTTACATAGAAACGATTTACACTTCAAGTCACCTTCGAATATTTCTCAATTACGAGACTACAGAGACAATAGAAATATTTCTGTAAATATTAAGAGATAAAATTTTGACAAGGACTTGGAAACTTGAATCGTTTGTTAAATTCAAGTTCGTTGAATGTACAATGGCAATCACAGTGAATGACCCCTGAATGACAATGTATTCCTACCACAAGTCGAAGACAGTATGTTAAAGGGGTTACTAAAGTTTGTTGTTGACCCACCCCAAATTTAAACATCATTCCTCCGCGAGTTACCAAGGAATCTCTATATAAGTTAATGAAAAAAAGCCATGCTCGAACAATTTCATGAATTACAATATTTAAGTGCACGAAGGAACAGTATTATATGAATAATACATTCTTTACATAATTGAAGATAAACCAAAGACGATACGATATATCCCGTTGTCTTCAAATAATCAACATTTCTGTCATCAACATAATTCCAGTGCTCAAAACTTTAACAACAAAGCACCCTACAAGACAGTTAAAAATAACAGGTGAGAACGAACCCTATTGGCAAAATTCTACGCACCTGCAATCAAATTTAATAATTAGAAAAATCATTTCGTCTGAGATGAACGCATCTATAATGTGATACTAACCTGCGAAGAAACTATATATGAAGTATCTTAAAAATTCTGTTTCAAAAAGACTAGCGGAGGACCATAATTTAAAGAATAAAAAGTGAGTATACTAAAGGACCCGTATAGTGGTATAATAGGTGTGAACTGATATCACGTTTTATTTATCCTTGACAACTTAACGATATTGATATTATATTATTGATGTTTACATAACAAACGACCCCAGTGAAAGTGTTTCTATTACCAGTGAAAATGGTAATCTAATAGTGAGATGTTATAAATTATTCATGTATGTATCACTATATATTTAGGTAGAATTATGTGTATTATTGTCCTATTATTCCGTAGCTAGCATAGGTAGAAAGAATTTAAAGATAATCTTGAAAGAAAAAAAGTTTTTTTTAGTATTTTTAGAATAATATAAATCATACCAAACATTGTTAGAAACATAGGAATTATCAGTGTTAGACGTAGAAAAGAAAAAAAAACCCTCGGTGTAAGTAGATATCTTAGTCTGATAGAGGAAATTCAGCATACTATATGAATTACAATAGGAAGAGTAATATAGAAAGAATTTTAATCGCTTAAGACCAAATAGACTTATAATAAGATAAAATCAGTTAAAATTATATGAAACAAACAGCAGACAAATTTCAAAATAATTTAAAACCCAAAGGCAAGCAAATACTAATAACGGGACGTTATTCAAAAACGGGATGGGTGATTTGTACCGTGCACAATTACTACTTTGAAAAATGAAAAGTTTATTTTATTCTAAATACATTTCCGATGTAGATCAAACTCCCTTAAGTAAGTTTGAGGTTCCGTTTTAACTCTCATGTATTTAACAGACAAATATCCCTTTAAAAAAAGAGATGATTAATTAAGAAATACTTCAGGGAACTTTGTGCAACTTTTGTTTTGGAAACAAAAGACTTTGAAAAACTCCTAGAAGAAATTGACCGATATCAAAGCCAAAAAACTGCGGGTTTTTGCATGCACCAAACTAATGAGGAGAATTGAAATCAAGTTGAAGTGTTCTTGAAAAAGAGTAGGGGACATTGTTTGAAAATTAGTTTGGTAGTTTTAGAAGTACTCTCAGGAATGTGTATGCTTAATGATGAGAATTTTACAAATGAACTATTGGATAATTTGTCAGCATAATAGTCTGATTTTGCCAGCATAAGCGTAAAGTGGTGGGCTCTCCGTATGGAGATGAACCAATTGTAAAATAGTGATTTTTGCTCAGAAGCAGAATTCGCGTTATATGGTAGAGAAGAAGTGTTTTTTGGTATCATTGTATTATTGTCATATTCCTGTATGGAACATTGCTGTATTTGCCTTTGCCAATTGAAGTTCGATGCCGTATGTTTAATCATGTAAGTCTAATAAACCTATTACCTTTCTATTATTAGCGTTTTAATTTATATATTCGTATCTAGATGTCAAGATTAGCCCTCTAGTTCGTATGCTGTCCATTGGTACGCTCCCCGGTATCTGATGACCTATGAAGAATGTTTAAGGGACTTATTTGACTAGGTCCCTATTTCAAACTCCCCCTATGACATCTGGCGTAGCTTAAATGCCACATTTGGCAGAGTCAAAAGGTAATATCTAGCACGGTCGTAATTTCGGATTGAAGCCTCTTTAACCAAGTTGGTCACTTCACAAGGAAAGTCAAATTCATTAGTTAACCTATTTTTATTTCTCCCAATAGGGAGTGGCGCGATCCATAACGCCACAGATTAAGTTAGGTTAGGTTAAGTTAGGTTAGGTTAGGTTAGCCTAAGTACGCGCACGTCCGTAAGCTAACCTAACCTAACCTAACTTAACCTAACCTAACTTAATCTAGCCTAACCTAACCTAATTTCAAACACACAAAAATTTACACACACACAAAAACTTACACACACACAAAAAAACATATACACACAAATAAACTTACACAAACATAAAAACTGAAACACACAAAAAAAATTACACACACATAAAAACTTACACACACACACAAAAAAAACTTACACATGCACAAAAACTTACACACACAAAACTTACACACACACAAATTTACACACACACAAAAACTTACACATACACAAAAACTTACCCACACACAAAAAAAACTTAGAAACACAAAAAAAAAAACAAACAAAACAAAAAAATTACAAACAAATAAAAAATTTCAATCTCAAACAATAATTCACACACACACAAATAATAACACACACACACAAAAACTTACACACACACACAAAAACTTACACACACACAAAAACTTACACACATAAAAAAAAACTTACACAAACATAAAAAACTTATAAAGTAAAGTTGTGTGTGAAAAGGATGGGTACTTCAACTTGTAAAATTTCATCCAGGGAATTGAGAGAAATTTATAAGTAAGTAACAAACTCTTTTTTGAATTCACCACTTGGATACACAATACCAAAATTTCATTCAAGATGAAAAATTGTAAGTAACTAACAAACACTTTCCTGAATTTGCCTCTTGGATACACAATACAGAAATTTCATTCAAGAAATTATGAAAAATTGTAAGTAAGCAACAAACTCTTTCTTTAATTCACCTCATGGACACACAATACAGACAATTCCTTCGAGAAATTATGAAAAAATTGTAAGTAGGTATCAAAATCTTTCTTAAATTTGCCTCTTGGATACACAATACAGACATTTCATTCCACAAATTATGAATAAATTGTTTGTAAGTAACAAAATCTTTCCTGAATTTGCCTCTTGGATATACAATACAGACATTTCATTCAAGAAATTATGAAAAAATGTAAGTAAGTAACAAACTCTTTCCTGAAATTACTTCTTGGATATAAAATACGGAAATTTAATTCAAGAAATTGTGAAAAATTGTAAGTAAATAACAAACTCTTTCTTGAATTCACCTCATGGACACAAAATACAGACAATTCATTCGAAAAATCATGTAAGTAAGTATTATGTAAGTAACTAAGTATCAAACTCTGTCTGGAATTCACCTCTTGGATGCATATTACAGAAATTTCAATTAAGAAACTATGAAAAAATTGTAACTAACTAACTCTTTCTTAAATTCCCCTCTTGGATGCACAATAAAGAAATTTTATTCAAGAAATTATGCAAAAATTGTAAGTAAGTTACCAACAGTTTCTTGAATTCCTCTCTTGGTACACAGTACAAAAATTTCAATCAAGAAACTATGAAAAAAATGTAAGTAAGTAACAAACTCTTTCCTGAATTCACTGCTTGGATGCACAATACAGAAATTTCATTCGAGAAATTATGACAAAAATTCTAAGTAAGTAACAAACTCGTTCTTCAATTCGCCTCTTGCACTCCAAAGTTGAAAAATGGTTTTAGGAGGAAAACGTGCGCGCACATAACCTAGTCTAAACTAACCTTAAAAGGCTGAATAATCTCCATGAAAATTATACTTTCAGATTCAATATGTTGGAGAACACATTTTCAGGTTCAGTATGTTGGAGAATCCTAAAAGGTCATATATTCCTCCTAAAACCATTTTTAACTTTGGAGTGCACATCTTTTTCCCCTTCAACATTACTTTCGACTTTATGTATATCCCAACACAAACCAATATTATTGAAAGGCTTTATTTTATCAATTCAATACATTTTGTTTTCTTAATATTCCTCCTAAAGCAATTTTTTCGAAATTTCTATATTATGCATGCAAAAGGTGAATTAAAGAAAGAGTTTGTTACTTAGTTACAATTTTTTATTGTTTCTTGATTTAAATATCTGTATTGTGTATCCAAGAGGTGAGTTCAAAAAAGAGTTTGTTACTTACTTACAATTTTTCATGATTTCTTGAATGAAGCTTCTGCATTGTGTCTGGATTCAAGAAAGAGTTTGTTACTTTCTTACAATTATTTTCATAATTTCATGAATGATATTTCTGTATTTTGCATAAAAAAGGTGTAATCAAGTTAGAGTTTGTTACTTACTTTTTTTCATAATTTCTCGAATGAAGTGTCTGTACTGTGTATCCAAGAGGCAAATTCAAGAACGATTTTGTTAATTACTTACAATTTTTATATAATTTTTCGAATGAAATCTCTGTATTGTTTATCCTAGAGGTGAAATCACGAAGGAGTTGGTTACTTACTTACAAATTTTTCGTTATTTCTTGAATGAAATTTCTGTATTCTGTATCCAAGAGGTAAATTCAAGAAAGAGTTTGTTTATTACTTAAAATTTTTTTCGTAATTTCTTGAATAAAATTTCTGTATTATGTATCCATGTGGTAAATTCAAGAAAGAGTTTTTTACTTACCTACAATTTTTTTGTAATTTCTTTAATGCAAATTTCTTTTTTGTTTATCCAAGAGGCGAATTCAAGAAAGAGTTTGTTACTTACTTACAATTTTTTCATAATTTCTTGAAAGAAATTTTGGTATTGTGTATCCAATTGGTGAATTCAAAAAAGAATTTGTTACTTACTTAAAATTTTTTATGATTTTTTTAATGAAATTTCTGCATTGTGTATCCAAGAGGTGAATCCAAGAAAGAGTTTGTTACTTACTTACAATTTTTTTCATAATTTCATGAATGAAATTTCTGTATTGTGCATATAATTTTTTCATAATTTCTTGAATAAAATTTCCGTATTTTGTATCCAAGAGGTGAATTCCCGAACGAGTTGGTTACTTACTTACAATTTTCTCATAATTTCTTGAATATAATTTCTGAAATTGTATATCCAAGAGGTGAATTCAAGAAAGAGTTCATTGCTTACTCACAATATTTTTCATAGTTTCTCGAATGAAATTTCTGCATTGTGTATCCAAGTGGTGAATTCAAGAAAGAGTTTGTTACTTACTTACAATTTTTATCAAAATTTCCTAAACGAACTTTCTGTATTGTGCATACAAGAGGTGAATTCAAGAAAGAGTTTGTTACTTACTTACAATTTTTTCATAGTTCCTTGATTGAAATTTCAGTATCTTGTATCCAAGAGATACACCCTTGAAATGGTGTATCCTATTGGATACACCATTTTTGTATGGTGTATCCAATAGGCGAATTCAAAAAAGAGTTTTTACATACTTACAATATTTTCATAATTTCTTGAATGAAATTTCAGTATTGTGTATCCAAGAGGTGAATTCAAAATAAAGTTTGTTACTTACTCACAATTTTTCATGATTTCTTGAATGAAATTTCTACATTGTGTATTCAAGAGGTGAATTCAAGAAAGAATTTGTTACTTACTTACAATTTTTTCATTGTTTCTTCAATGAAATTTACGATTGTGTATCCAAGAGGTGAATTCAAAAAAGAGTTTGTTACTTACAATTTTTCATAATTTCTTAAAGGCATACCTAGATTACGGACTGTAATTGATGCTACAGGCAACAATTTTGTGAATGCCTGCCATTTTAAGAGCTCTAGGTACAAAATAACGACATAATAAACTATAGCCAAGGCAATTTTCTTAACTAATTTCTTCGTTTTCTTTGGTCTAGGAGAATCTACGGTGTCTGGAAACGAATACTTAAAATGGGAAATATATCTAGTGCTATTGACAAAGTCTGTCAGAATTTGATATTTTAAAAGATATTGGTATGAAAAATGCTTCTTTTTGGTTTGAGACTAGTATAATTTAATTGCACGTATAAATTCACCTAAGCATGTAATCAAAAATAGTAAACATAAATTCACCGAAAATAAGGTTAACAATACATCTTCTGAAAAATATTACAAAAATATCCGACGTATAAAGTTTTTACCCCGGAACCTGATTAACCTTGGAAAAAGACGGTTGAAAACTGTTCTTCAATGCCCACTCCTTAACGCAAAATTTGCCTATGGTAAAAAAATTTTACTCAGATCTCAGAAATGTTTAGTTTCATTCAAAGCTTTATCCAGGGGGGAGTGGGGGGTATTTTGTGTGCACTGGGGTATGAAAAAAAGTTTAAAAACACATCAAATTTAACTATGTGGATTTTCTTACTTTTTTAAGTCATACCAAAATATTGAGGAGGAGGGAATTTCCAACCTGGTACCATTCAAGCCCCTTGATAGGGCTTTTCTTTCAGTGGCCTTTGTGTTTTTTTAAGTTTCTTCTTGACTCGGGGCTTGAAAGCGAGAACAAGGAATCTTGATTTCCTGTAATTCTGGTGCAGAAAAAAAAGTTTGCTGTAGTTTTAATGGTATACGAATGGAAATCATTTTCAGAAGCCAATGATCATCATTTTTAAAACCTTATAGGCACTCGGTAAAATTTGTACAAGGCTTGTATTTCAAGATTAAATTTTCTAAAAACAGATCTAAAGCCACAATGACCAACGAGGAAAGTGTTTTTGTTTCATATTTGTGCAAAATTTTGATTTATGAAGTTTCAGTGATTTGTAATTTTTCGAATTAAAAAAAAAGTTCATTGACATAGATGATACAGAAGCTTAAGCTAAGTTAATATAAATTAAATTGTAAAGAGCTAGAACCAAAGAAAAAAAAGAATAAAACCTATAATTTTAGGTAAGATTATTTTGTGAATATTGTGATGACCTCTGTCTTCTATAAGCTTCTACACCCTAAAAATGACGGAAGGGTAGAGATAATAGCGCGAAAATACCCCAGGATAGTAGCTTAAAAACAGCTCTGCGGTGTATTCTGTGTCGTGGATTCATTCCAGAAAGTTTCATTTGATTGACACCACTGGTTTCAACAATAGAGAAGACCCCCTGATGTAGAAACAGACTCTATAGATACAAGAAAATTAAACACGAGGAAAGTGGACAACATCGTGAAGCAATCTGGTTTGAGAATGTCTGGGACCCAGTTGCCGAATTAAACCATTCCGCCACACAATTCGTAACTGCACTGGCATTGCGTATTTACGTATTTACTCCAGCTAGTGCAGAGCGGGAGCATGTGACTTCAAAAGGTTGTCAAATGTTGATACTAAACCTACTACGGCATTAAGTGCATTCAGATTGCCGAAAAGGGGGTCTTGTAATATCTCAGAAACAGATAAGAATATTAAATTGGAACTTTCTGGTATTTTTTTTTTGGAAGATATTCATCTAAATCATAGGTAGTGCAACAGCGCTGCCTAAATAAAGAATGATGTTGGTACAATGTTTTTTTTTTGTTCTTAGACCTTTTATTTTATACCCTTTTGTTTGTCATAGACCAGGGCACTTCGTATTGAAGGAGTTGTCGTATAAAATTCAAAAAAGGACTCATTCGATTTGTAATTGAAGGGGCTAGTGCCCTTTTAAATAGTCGAAAGAGATAGGAGAAGAAACCCCCCCCCCCCCTCCCATGCCCATCATTTCTCCAAAAATTTCCGATCAAAATTTTGATATAGCTATTTTGTTCAACGTAGTTGAAAGGTCTGTAAATTATGTCTTTGAAGATGAAAACCCCTCCCCCTGACAATCCTCATGACAAAGGTTGTAAGTTATGCCCTTGGGTAAATGTAGTTTTTTTAGAAAGCTTTGTCGTGGAAACTTAAAATATGGCTATTTCGACTGGAAATTGAGAGGACTAGTATTCATTGAAAGTGATCAGAGGGCAAATGCCCCCATCGTTTGATCGTTTCAGAAGGCAAATGCGGCTGATCGTTTCCCCAAATAGTTACAATCAAAATTTTGAGATAGCCATTTTATTCAACGTAGTTGAAAGGTCCGGAAATTATGTCTTTGAGGTTGGCAAATCCCACCAGCCCTCATGGCAAGGAATGTAAGTTATGCCCTGAAGGCTTATAACGTTCTTATATAAAGCAATTTCATATAAACTTTGGAAGGGGTTAATTGGATTGGTACTCGGAAGCTCTTGTGCCCTTTTTAAGAGTCAAATTGATCAGAAGGAAGCTACCCCCTAAACACACACACATACGTCGTATTGTCCTGAAATGCATCTACATAGAGATTTTGAGATAAAAACTCTATTCAAAATAGTTTAAATAGCCTATAACAAGACTTTTCGGGTTGAAAAAACCCCTAGGTCAAGTTATGCCAGGGGACAGTTGAGGTTTTTCAGGAAGGGATGGTTGTATGAACTTTAAAGGAGGCTTATTTGGTTGAAAATTGGAAGTTCTAGTTCCCTTTTAAGAGTTGAAAGGGATGGAGGGTAGCTAGCCCCCACCCCTTGACTTCCCCTCTTCACCAAACGAATCTGATTAAAATTGTGAAATAGCAATTTTGCTCAAAATAGTTCAAAGAACATGTCTGTAGGGTTGACACAATCCCCCGGTGCCCTGCGGATAGGGCTGTAAGTTATGCCCTGAGGGCATATAAACTTTATATGGAATAGTTGGTCGTATAAACTTCAGATGGGGCTCGTTTGTTGTGAAATTGGAAGTTATAGTGCCCTTTTTAGCAGTGAAAAGTGATTCGAGAGACACCAGCCCCTCCCCTCCGCATGTTCATTATTTCCCCAAAGTCGTCCAATCAAAATTTGGAAATAAGAATTTTGTTCATTGTAGATAAAGAATCTGGAAATTGCGTCTTTGAGGAGGACACCCCCGCCCCCACAGCCCTCAGGGCAAGGGTGGTAAGTTATGTCCCAGGGGCATATAAGGTTTTTATAGAAAGTGTGATCGAATATACTTTTAGTTACTTTCAACTATTAAAAAAGACACTATCCTTTTCAATTTCCAATTGAATGAACCCTTTTGAACTTTCTACGCATTCAATAACAACCTTATATGCCCCAGGACATAACTTACAACCTTTGCCCTGAGGGCTGGGGGGGGGGGAGGGGTTGTCACCATTAAAGACTTATTTTCCAAAACTTTCAACTACGTTGAATAAAATGGCTATCTAAAATATTGATTGGATGTGTTTGGAGATAAGATGGGCATGAGAGGGGCGTTAGTTACCCTCAAATCATTTTTGACTATTAAAAGGACACTAGCCTTTTGAATTTCCAATCGAATGAGCCCTTTTTTTTAAGTTTCTACGACAAAGATTTTAATAAAAATTACTATAATTACTCTCCAGTCATTTTCCACTATTAAAAAGGGCAATTTCAATTTCCAATCAAATGAGTCCTTTTTGAAATTTCTATAGCAACTTTCTATATAAACTTTATATGCCCCCAGGGCATAACTTATAACCGTTGCACTGAGGGCTCTGAGGGGGTTATCATCCTAAAAGACCTAATTTCAAGAACTTACAACTACGTTGAATAAAATGGCTATCTAAAATATTGATTGGATGTGTTTGGAGATAAGATGGGCATGAGAGGGGCGTTAATTACCCTCAAATCACTTTTGCCTATTCAAAGGACATTAGCCTCTTTAATTTCCGATCGAATGAGCCCCTTTTCAAGCTTCTACAACAGAGATTTAAATAAAAACCTTATATGCCCCTAAGGTAAAACGTATAACCCTTGCCCGGAAGAATGTGGGGGGAGTGTCCTGCTCAAAGGTATAATTTCCTGAACTTTGAACTGCATGGAACAAAATGGCTCAAAATCTTTATTGGATTTGTGTGGGAAATGGTGGGCATGGAAGGGCTGTTAGCTTCTTTCCAATCACTTTCGGCTATTAAAAAGGGCACTAGCCACTCCAATTTCCAATCAAATAAGCCCTTTTTGAAGTTTCTACGACAACTCCTTCGATACAAAGTGCCCTGGTATGGAAAAAAAAATACATTTTGCCAACATCGTTCTTTACTTAGGCAGTGCGACTGCGTTGCCTATGATATTATCTAATTTTTATTTTGTAGTCATTTATATCAATATATCTTTGTGTATCATGTCTAGCCCGCTAACGTCATTTAAGAAGATTAATAATATCTGACTTAAATATTTGCTTTTTAAAAATTGTGCATAACACTTTCAAAAAGATAGATACTATTTTTCTTTTTCTTTTTTTTCATTAATGTAAGTATATTCTAAAAAGTACGTTCTCTCGGATGCTTTGGTCGAAGTCGTGGGTGTGGTCAATGGTGGGCGTGGAAGGGGTGTTAGTTGCCCTCCAATAACTTTCTACTATTCAAAAGTGCACTCACCATTTCAATTTCTAATGGAAGGAGACCTTTTTGAAGTTTTTACTACAACAATTTCCATAAAAACCTTAAATGTCCCAAGGGTATAACTTACAAGCCTTGCCCTGAGGGCTTTGGGGAAGGGGGGGTTGTTATCATCCTCAAAGACATAATTTCCAAAACTTTCAACTGCATTGAAAAAAATGGCTATCTCAGAATTTTAATTGCATGTGTTTGGGGAAATGGTGGGTGTGAGAGGGGGGTTAGTTGCCCTCCAATCACTTTCAACTATTGAAAAGGGCACTAGCCCTTTAAATTTCCATTTGAATGAGCCCTTTTTGAAGTTTTTACGACAACAATTTCTATGAAAACCTTGTATGCCCCCAGGGCATAACTTACAACCCTCGCCCTGAGGGCTGTGGGGGTTTATCATCCTCAGTGACCTAATTTGCAGCACTTTCAACTACGTTAAACAAAATTAATATCTCATAATTCGGATTGGATGTGTTTTGGGAAATGCTGGGTGTGAGAGGGTGGTTTGTTGCCCTCCAATCACTTTCGACTTTTAAATAAGGCATTAGCCCTTTGAATTTCCAATTGAACGAACTCTTTTTGAAGTTTCTACGAAAAGGTTTTCAATAAAAATCTTATATACCTCTTGGGCATAAATTACAACCCTTGCCCTGAGGACTGTGGGGGGAGTGTCCTCCTCAAAGACATAATTTCTAGATGTTCCAACTACGTTGAACAAAACGGTCAATTTCCAATCAAATGATCCCTCTGAAGTTTATAAGAGTATACCCTCCTTAAGAACCATATATTCCCCCGGGGTGTAACTTATAACCCTTGCCTTGAAGACATTAGGAGAAATGTCCTGCTCAAAGTTATAATTTCCAGAACTTTCTACTACGTTGATCAAAATGGCTATCTCAAAATTTTTATTGGATGTGTTTGGAAAAATGGTGGGCCTGGAAGGGGTGTTAGTTTTAAATTATGCCCCCAGGGCATAATTTACGACCCTTGCTCTTAGGGCTTTGTGGTTATCATCCTCAAAGACCTAATTTCTATTTACAACCGTGATCTTTTAAATTCTTCAGCGTTGAAAAATGTTATAGATAATTGAACGAACTCTCCTTCTTTCCAGTCATTCGCTAATAACTGTAGACAACATATATGCATTAGGCGAATCCTCTTTTGACCACCGCTGCAGCCCCACGAGAGTCTTCTGTCTTGAAAGTGCTTCTATTATCATCTTCTCCAGTCCACCATAAAAGACAAGTTGCTATTTCGTTTGCCCTTGATGTTCCTGTCTTTTTCTCCCATCAAAAACAGTTTCCATGCTTAGTCCCATTTTCGTAAACTATAAAATTGCAGCAAGTTAATTTTCAAGAAAACCAAAAAAACAGTCCATCTCCGTGGGGTTTGCTAAGTACTTTTTCTAGATCAAAATATGTATCAACGTCAGATTGGTCAGCTTCAGTACGTTAGTGGGCAGTTCCTTGTAGTGCGTGGTTGCTGCCATGTCTATTATGCGATAAGTGTAGGACAACTTATCACTCTTTGTAATATTCTAGGTAGACTGCGTCATTTCACAGAGCACGCACTTATCCTTCTTCGGTTTTTAAAAGCTGAAGTCGAACTCGCTGAGGATGTTCATGAAGGTTCCCCGCAAAAGGATTGGCTTTTTAGTTTGTCTGTAGTGTTTGGTGTACAGCCTGAAAGGTTCGACCTTTTTTAAGTTTTGAAGCAGTTATTTCTTGGTTATAAAAGAACGGTTGCAATGGGACTCCACAACAGGTAAGTCTTTTATTCAATTTCTTGTATGCTTATGTACATCCCTAGGTATTTTACAGGGAGAATCTGATTTCTTGTCCTTTGTTTCGAAAAATTTCAAGGTCGTCGTTCTTAGCTGCAATTCTTACGGTAAACTCCGCTAGATTTAGGTTTCTCCAAAAGAGTTTCAGACAAACTTTCTGTTTTTTTTTCCATCATTAAGGAGCATGAAGTATCTAACAGTGTTCTTTCTTCTTGTTTCTCTTTTCACTAAAGCAGGTTCACAATGAGAGTGGTCACACAACAATTTATTCTGTCGGAATGTATTGCCAATAGTACATAAAGGTCCCAATAGTACATAATGATCTTTTACCTTGGGTTATTTCAAAGGTTTTGCAAAACTTAAACCTTTATTTGTTTGAAAGACAAGGGTTTGACATGATTTCTCTTGCCTTACTTTTACCTCCACTAATTCTCAGTTCTCTTGCATACTCTTTTCCAAAAGCTCTCAAGATCTTTCTTTCTTTGCTTTTATTTGCCCTTTTTTAAGTTGAAGACCTCCATCACACTCTGAAGCCGATTCAGAAATATATTGTGGAACAGGAGCTTCTTCCTCGCCTGAGGTTGCCACTCTGGATTCTTGTGGACTGACTGTGTCTGATTCCTTGCTCTCGGAGTCACAGGATTTGTTGTTGGTGCTTTTGACGCTCAAAGGACCAGCTTCTAATAAGTTTAAAACTGGTTACTGAGGTAAGTTGTTCATAACACTCTGAATAGCCTTGGGTTTTGGTTCAGAGCTCTTTTGCTCCAGAAAAGGCGACTCAGCCTCGTCGTCTCTACTGGGACATGGTGAGATCTTGATTAATTGTAGCTCTGATACTCAAAGCTGATGTCAGACCTAATCAGTCATTAGCTCTGTCTCGGTTTAACAGGGCTTTTGGAATGCAACCAGGAATGAAGCCTGTTGGGCTTCGCTTCCAAGTTAGTTGGTTTCTAATTATCGCAAGCGAGCATAACCTTTCTTGTCTCAGGGCTGTAGGGAGGGGGGGGGGGTTAATGGAAACTTTCAAGAAAATCTTTCTCTTTTTTTTGGGGGGGGGGAGGGACTTCAGATTTTGAGAATGAGGGTCAAATATTTTTACGCCTTCGTGCAATAGAATCTCTCAGAGTCTAAAACTGAATAAATTATTAGTTGCGTAAAATTCATTGTCATTCGTCAAAGTCTAGCGTTAGGTCTATCAGTAGAGGGTCCTCAAGACCGGAAAGTAGCTTTTAATGAATTTGAAAATTGTCACTCAAACAATACCTTAACTCTTGTTAATGATAAACAACGGTTTTCAAATAGAAATGTTTCGGTGTATCATATGCCAAATGACAATTTCCAAATCATTCACATCTTTCTTTTTTGTGTCATCTCAAGTCTTTCAGATTATCCTTCGCCAGTCTAGGTTATCGGGAATTTTGTACCAGGCTTATTGTAAGATTGAGTAGTGGAAGAATGGATTGACTAGGAAGAAGCTTTTAGCAGTATCTTCCAGGAGCAGGAACATGAGCGGATATAAAAATTGATCCTTTCAAAATCAAAATTACAGTATGTTATTCAGAGCAGCAGTAGTTTCAACTTAATTATTATCCTCTAAAAGATCGATATTTTAAAAAATATATACAATCCGTTAAAAATGATGGGAACGAAAAAGAATAAGGAGCTATTTAAAAAGCAGAAAAAAGGCTATTCTTGATATTTACCTATTATTTATTATGCCATATATCTGATTATTGTTACTGTAAAACGTAATTTAATATAATAACATATACTAGCTGTACCTGCCCGGCCATGCTCTGGAATCTTTCTGATTGAAAATTATATACTTTTTCTTATAATATTTTAATAAAAAAACTTTGATAGATTCACATTTTTCTCATAAGGGAATCGCATCGTCCCCCCCCCCCCCCCCTTGGATATCATAGGCAGCGCAATAGCGCTGCCTGATAAAAGAACAAAGTTGGTACAATGTATTTTTGGTTTTTTAGTTTTAGACCTGGGCACTTCGTAACTAAGGAGTTGTAGAAACTTCGAAAAGGACTCATTCGATTGGCAATTGGAAGGACTTGTGCTCTTTTTTATAGTCAAAAGTGATTTGAAGGCAACTAACACCCCGTTCCACGCCCACCCTTTCCCCATAAACATCCAATCAAAATTTCTAGATACCCATCTTGTTCAACGCAGTTGAAAGATCTTGGAAATTATGTCTTTGAGGAGGACACTCCAACCACAGCCCTCAAGGCAAGGGTTGTAAGTTATGCCCTGGTGGCATACAAGGTTTTCATTCAATGCTTTGTCATAAAACTTGAAAAAGGGTTTATTCGAGCCCTATTTAATAGTCAAAAGTAATTGGAGGGCAACTAATCCCCCTCTTACTTCCACCTTTTCCCCAAACATATTCAATCAAAATTTTGAGATAGCCATTTTGTTCAACGTTGTTGATAGTTCTGGAATTTAGGTCTTTGAGGATGACAACCCCCCCTCCTAAAACCTTCAGGGCAATGGTTGTAAATTATGTCCTGGTGTCATATAAGGTTTTTATAGAAATCGTTGTCATGGAGATTTCGAAAAGGGCTAATTAGATTGGAAATTCAAATGGCTAGTGCCCTTTTTAATAGTCGAAAGTGATTACTACTACTACTACTACACTAACAACTCACCGAATCACCAAGCTGCCTGAGGCCAAAACAGATAAACACGCTCCTCCTTGATTCCAATCTCATCCAAGCCTCCCTTTTTACGCCCGTCAACGAAGTTCCCATTTCCTTTAAATCTTTCTTTATGACGTCCTCCCAACCCAGACGGGGACAACCTGCTTTCCGTTTAGCCCTAGATGGTTGGCCGAAAAGAACAATCTTCGGCAATCTGTCATCCTTCATCCGAACAACATGCCCTAACCACCTCAACCTTTCTTTCATTATAGACCTAGAAAGCGGTAGTGAACCACATTTTTCGTATAACCTATTGTGTGAAATACCGTCAGTCAGCCGGGTACCCAGAACAATCCTTAAGCAATTTCTCTGGAAAACATCTAGCAAATCTTCATCCGCTTTTCGGAGCGTCCATGCTTCAGAGCCATATTTGACCACTGTCATCACTGTAGCTTCTAAATTTATGATCTTGGTTTGCTGTCTTATCTTCCTATTCTTCCAGACTTCTTTTAGCTGTGAAAAAACACCCTGAGCCTCGGCTATTCTACTTTTAACAACTTCACTGCTCCCACCATCTTTACTAATAATACTACCAAGGTAAGTGAAACTGCCCACCTGATCAATCTTTTCATTACCCAACGTCACCTTTTTATCTTCACTTATTCCTAGCCTTAATGACTTGGTCTTCCTAACATTAATTTTCAAACCAATACTAGCACCCTGAATTCGCAAAACCTCTAAAACTTCATTCATTTTGCTCACACTTTCATCTAGGATGCTTAAATCATCAGCATAATCCAAGTCCAGGAGACTTTTTCCTCCCCATTTGATTCCGTGGTCTCCCATTGCCTTTCCTGTGCTCCTTAGAACAAAGTCCATCAAAATAATCCATATAAAGGGGGATAGAACACAACCCTGCTTAACTCCTGATTTAATACAAAACCAGCTGCTAACCTCATTTCCTACCTTAACCGCAGCAATGTTACTCTCGTTCATAGCACTAATCACTTTAATATATTTGTCTGGTATACCATACAAGGATAAAACTTTTACTAAAGCTCCTCTATCAACAGAATCGAACGCTTGCTCATAATCTATAAAGCTGAGGACCAAAGGTGTTTGAAAACTTAGGCACTTCTCAATTATTAACCTAAGAGTGAAAATTTGGTCAACACATCCTCTACCTTTTCTAAAACCGCACTGCTCTTCTCTTAAAACTTTTTCTACGGCATCTCTCAGTCTAAAAAGTATCATATTACTAAGCAATTTGCTACCTACAGAGACCAGACTAATTCCTCGATAATTACCACACTCACTTTTATCACCTTTCTTATAAAGTGGCATAATTAAGGTTTTCCTAAAATCATTAGGTACTTCCCCTTTTTCAAAAATCATATTAATAATCTAAAATAACTTATTTATAAAATCATATAAAAAATATTTAAGAAAATCATTTACTACAATATAAGCACCTGTAGAATTATTATTATTTAATCCTTTTAGTACTGTTTCTAATTCCTACTCACAAAACAAATCTTCCTTCACATCCAAGTTATCACAAACTTTTTCATTTTCCTCTATATTTTTTCCTGCAACTCTATCTCGGTTAAGCAAATTCTCAAAATGTTCGGCCCATATTGCTTTAGCTTTTGTCTTATCGCTAATTGCCACCCCATTCCTGTCTTTAACTGGGACAAATCCGGATTGACTAGTACCTCTCAATTTGTTAACGTGCCAGTACAATATTTTACTATTATGCCGTCTAGCTGCATCTTCTAAATCCTCGGCAATTTTATCCATGGCCTCCACTTCACACCTCCTTAGTTCATATTTCAATGCTTTCTCCACTTTCTTTACATTTCTTTTGTTTTCATGTGATCTATCACTCAGATAATTCTTGTACAAGTCCTTTCTCCTTTCTATTAAACTTAAATCTTTTTCACTAATAATCTTAGCTGCAGTTCTAGCTTTCTTCCCTAATACACCTTCAGCAACTACACAAATTATTTTTCTAAAATTATTCCAACCATTTTCCACATTATCAAATTTTAAACTCTCAAGTTTAGTATTCAACTGTTCCTGGAAAGTTTCTCTCAAATTCTCATCCTGGAGTCTACTAACATCATAACTTCCCGGGAGGTAATTACCCTTCCGATATTTCAGCTTTAAATTAACCCTTGACACTACTAGATGGTGATCTTTACTTTTAACATCAATAACAGCACTCCTATATACCCTAGTATCTTGTATTGATCCAGCCAGTCTTCGATTTACTATAACATAATCAATAAGGTTTGCTGTCTTACCATCACGTGAATACCATGTTAGCTTATGAGCCATTTTATGACCAAACACCGTATTGGTTATAACTAGATTGTTATACCTACAAAATTGCAAAAGTCTGTATCCAATACTGTTTTCTTTTCCTACACCAAATTTACCTAAGCTGGGATACCATCTATCCTTATTTCTACCAACCTGGGCGTTAAAATCTCCCAGCAATAACATCATCATATTTCTACCTGGGACCTTGTCTATTTGCTCCTGTAACTGTAAGTAGAATTCATCTGAGTCACTAGTATCTCCATCAGTCGGTTCTACAGGGGCGTATACTACTATAACTGATACCTTGAACTTACTAGTCATAAAATGAGCAATTAGTATTCTATTATTAATACCTTCCCAGCCTAAACAAGACTTAGCAGCTTCCTTATTCATCATGAGCCCTACTCCCGGTCTATGTAACCCATCCTTCCTGCCTGAGTAAACAAATTCTATATCACGTAATTTCATGCTTCCTACCCCTGGGATATGAGTTTCTGAAACTCCTAATAGATCCAGTTCGAATCGTCTGAATTCGTCAGTCAAAATGTCGATACGATAGTCATTTTTTAATGTCGTAACATTCCAAGTTCCAATTTTCATGTTCTTTAAATTATTGAAATTTTTTTCACCTCAGGAAAAGCAATGATCCCGGATACCAGTGCAGGACGGGGATCACATATCTTCTCAAGTCTACACCGAAGTGCTTAAGCCGGCTTAGAACCGGACAGTAAGAAGTCCCTGGGACCTCCGTGAATGGAGGCTTTGCGCAATCCTGGGCCCATCTTGGTCACAACATGGTTTTCAGCTCTTGGCGATGCTCTTGTATCAACAAGAGTCGAAATCCTGCACAGACAATCTTAAGTCTATTATCTCCTACTCATTATATATTCATGCCTACAAATATTATGCTACTGCGGGGAGGAAACCCATAGTAGATAAATTAGCTAGGAAGAGGTTTTTCAGCCCAAAGACGCCCATCAAAACATACCAATCCCAGAAGAATTGTCCATTAGTCAGAATCCCGTGTGAATGCTGTGTCGTTTACTAGGCTATAATTTCCTTGAGGGGCGCCACTCCTCAAGTGGGAATAGAGTTGACCGCAAGATCCCCAGTCTTGCAGATACCCCAAAAAGGTCGAGGCACCCCTTTGCAGAGGCCTTTGTCCATAGATCTGGATCTTATGCCCTGCCGCAGTTGTCCTCCTCGAGAGGATCCTACCGTGATGGTGTTCTGCATCACCATGCAATTTAATCCATTGCTGGGAGAAGGTTTGCAACTCATGGAGCTTGTGGATAAACAAGTGGGCCCTTTTGAGTGTACATTTGAGGGGCCTTCTTCCTCCTCCACCTGTATTTATGACCCCGGGCAAGGGTGCCCCAGATTCTATTATGGACCCCCAAGGACAAGGTCCCCCCTTGGTCCATGCCTCCTATGGAGGTACCCTACATATCTGTAGAGTGTTCCCCTATCGCCACCTGGGGACATGCTGAATGGCCTGGGGGAGGCCAGATAAACGGATCACTTTTGTTTTGCAAAGGCAATAACTCAGTGACATATTTAACCTACTACTTATAAATATATATAACTCACTAACTAGGCCTATATAAGTTATATACAGAAATATATAACTCAGTGACACATTAAACCTACTACTTATAAATATGTGTAACTCACAGACTAGGCCTATATATGTTATATACAGAAATATAAAACTGAGTGACATATTTAGCCTACTACTTGAAACTACTTGAAATATGTGTAACTCACTGACTAGGCCTATATAAATTATATACAGAAATATATAACTCAGTGACAAATTTAGCCTACTATTTATAAATATGTGTAACTCACTGACTAGGCCTATCTAAGTTATATACAGAAATATATAACTGAGTTACATATTTAGCCTACTACTTATAAATATGTGTAACCCACTGACTAGGCCTATATAAGTTATATACAGAAATATATAACTGAGTGACATATTTAGCCTACTGCTTATAAAGATGTGTAACTCAATGACTAGGCATATAAGTTATATACATAAAAATGTAACTCAGTGACATATTTAGCCTACTACTTATAAATATGTGTAACTCACTGACTAGGCCTATCTAAGTTATATACAGAAATATATAACTGAGTAACAAATTTAGCCTACTACTTAAAATATGTATAACTCACTGACTATGCCTATTTAATTTATATACAGACATATATAACTTTTTGACTTATTTCTAATAATAAATTAAGTAATAATAGCCTAATTGACTTTATATTACTATTTAATTTGTATATAAAAATGTTATACGGTGTGACATATTTATACTACTGATTACAAATATTTGTATCTGTAAGACTATGTATATAAGATATATAAAGAAAAATATAACTCAGTGACATATTTAACCTACTACTTAAAATATGTGTAACTCACTTACTTTTGGTCTGTATGTGTCTGTATGGGCGTTTTTTGTGTGTTTGTGCTGTGTGGGTGTCTCTTTTGGGTTTGTGTGTCTCTTCGGGCTATGTGTGTCTCTTTAGCCTGTGTGTGTGTGTCTCTTTGGGCTGTGTGTGTCTCTTTAGGCTTTGTGGCTCTTTGGGTAGTATGAATCTTTTTGGTCTGTGTGTGTCTCTATTGGCTTTTTGTGTCGTTTTGGACTTTGTGTGTCTCTGTTGGATGTGTGCGTCTCTTTGGTCCGCGTGCATCTCTTTGAGCTGTATGTGTCTCTTGGGATGTTTGAGTCATTTTGGTATGTGTGTGATTCTTTTGGCTCTTTGTGTCTCTTAGAGGCCATGTGTGTCTCTTTGGGCAATGTGTGTCTCTTTGGGGTGTTTGAATCTTTTTGGTATGTATGTGTCTGTATGGGCGTTTTTGTCTCTTATGGCTGCGTGTGTGTGTCTCTTTGGGCTTTGTGTGTCTCTTCGAACTGTGTGTATTTCTCTTTAGCCTGTGTGTGTCTCTTTGGGCTGTGTGTGTCTCTTTAGGCTGTGCGTCTCTTTGGGCAGTTTGAATCTTTATGGTCTGTGTGTGCCTCTTTTGGCTGTTTGTGTTGTTTTGGGCTTTTTGGCTTTCTGTGTCGTTTTGGGCTTTGTGTGTCTCTGTTGGATGTGTGCGTCTCTTTGGGCCGCGTGCATCTCTTTGAGCTGTATGTGTCTCTTGGGATGTTTGAGTCATTTTGGTCGGTGTGTGTTTCTTTTGGCTGTTTGTGTCTCTTAGAGGCCATGTGTGTCTCTTTGGGCAATATGTGTCTCTTTGGGGTGTTTGAATCTTTTTGGTATGTATGTGTCTGTATGGGCGTTTTTTGTCCCTTTGGGCTGTGTTTGTGTGTGTCTCTTTGGGCGTTGTGTGTCTCTTCCGAATGTGTGTATGTATATTTATCCTTTTTGTGTCTCTTTGGGCTGTGTGTGTCTCTTTAGGCTGTGTGTCTCTTTGGGCTGTTTGAATCTTTATGGTCTATGTGTGCCTCTTTTGGCTGTTTGTGTCGTTTTAGGCATTGTGTCTCTCTGTTGGATGTGTGCGTCTCTTTGGGCCGTGTACGTCTCTTTGAACCGTATGTGTCTCTTTGGGCGGTGAGTGTCTCTTTGTGATGTGTGTGTCTCTTTAGGCTGTGTGCGTCTCGTTGGACTGTGTGTCTTTTTGGGATGTCTGAGTCTTTTTGGTCTGTATGTGTCTCTTTGGGCTGTTTGAGTCTTTTAGGTCTGTGTTCGTCACTTTGGGTTGTGTTTTCTCTTTGGGCTGTCTGTGTCTCTTTGAGCTGTTTGTGTCTCTTGAGGCTGTGTGTGTTTTTTTTAGAGTTTCGGTTACTATTGAGCCTTACGTGCCTGAAATCATGAATTAGAATATTTAATTAGCTTTTTGGGTTTTCAGACATAGTTTTTTAGATGTTCATGGGTGTTAGGTTCCTGGAGGGTTTTATGACTCCTCCATCCGATGAATTCAGATGGTTTTAGGACTCATCCCCCCTAGCCATAACTCCATGAGTCCTAAAACCATCTGATTTCGTTGTGGGGAGTAGTCATAAAACCCTTGGATGTCTTTGTAGGGAGGAGACAATGAACTCCTTTTGAATATACAGTACAGATACTTCATTCAAGAAACGTTTTAATCACGTTTCTTGAATGAAGTATCTGTACTGTATATTCAAGAGGAGTTCAATGATTCCTCCCCGCAAAGGCTTCCAAGGATTTTATGACTACTCCCCACAACGAAATCAGATGGTTTTAGGACTCATTCCCCCTAGCCATAACTCCATTCAACCTTGAGCGAAGGTATAAAAGATTGATGAAAGATTTTTCTACTTAACGAGCCTATTAATGACTTTCATGATGATTGGACTGTGGGACACAGAACTTTTCAGTTTTGAACAAATTATCTTGCGGTGCTATATTTGAATTTGCATTTTTATTATTGCCTATGGAACTCCTGTTATGATCCAGAGATAGAAAACACTTAGATCACATGTTTTCGTTTCAATCAATCAGAGGGCTTGCTTACATATTAGCGGCAGAGGAACTATGAAGACTAGATTTTTGCTATAGTTTTATTAGTCTGTGAATAGAATTCACTAAGTTTTTAGTTAGCAGTGTAATAACTTGAGTAAACAAGTTGAGTTAGAAATATCCTTTTATTGCAACTGTTCTATTTGTAAAGGACATTTTCATGATTTTGAACGTTCTCATGAACCTACTGCATGTTTAGACAGCATAGAGGCAGAGACAGATGAGAAGAATCTGGAGGAAACGAGAAGAAAAATTATATGTGAGATGGAGAGAAATTTATACCGGATGCAAGTATGTTCACATAAAAGAAGGATTGATATGATGGAAATAGAAGATCAAAAGAAGAGACTGGAAAAAGAGGGCTTTCTCTATAGTTTAAAAGACAGCAGTGAAAACCCAATGAAAAATGTATATAAAGCAAGATATAACTCGGATTATTATGATGATTATGTTCTAAGAGAAGAGAAAAAGTGCCCCTTTAAGAGACAACATAAGAGGTCGTTCTACGAAAAGGATTCTAAACAACGGAAACCATGGTGGAAGAGTTCTCATATATGATTTAACGTTAAATCTAATTATTCATATGTATAATGAGTTTTATATTATAATCATACAATAAATTTGTTTGTATTATTTTAATTTTCATATACTTTAATTTGATATTTAGACTTTTTTAAAATCGTGTCATATTCTATGGTGGTCTCGGAACAACATGGTCATATACTGGTATGCAAATAGCATGGTCCTCTTTAAGGATATCGAATTAACCGTAAAAAAAATTTAACTATCTGTTTTATCATGAACTGTTTAGAGACCAATTGTGTATCCAAGAGTTGACTTCGAGAAGGAAATTGTTACTTACTGAGAATTTTTTTCATAATTTCTTGAATTTAATTTCTACATCGTATATCTAACTCGTGAAAACAATAAAGAGTTTGTTACTTACTTAGGATTTTGTCATAATTTCTGGAAATTTAATTTCTACATCGAATATCTAACTCGGGAAAACAATAAAGAGTTTGTTACTTACTTAGAATTTTGTCATAATTTCTTGAACGAAATGTCTTTTTGTTTACCCAACAGGTGAATTCAAGAAAGAATTTGCGACTTAGCTACAACTTTTTCATAATTTCTTGAATGAAATTTCCGTATTGTGTATCCAAGAGTTGACTTCAAGAAAGAAATTGTTACTTAAGGAGAATTTTTAAATAATTTCTTGAATTAAATTTCTACATCATGTAGCTAAGTTAAAATTGTTTGTGATAAAGATAAAAAAAGTTACTTACAATAAATTGTTACTTAATGAAAATTTTTAAATAATTTCTGGAATTAAATTTCTGCATAATTTAGCTAAGTGAAAATTGTTTGTGGTAAAGAGAAAAAAAATTACTTACAATAAATTGGTACTTAACGATAATTTTTTAATAATTTCTTGAATAAAATTTATACATCATGTTGAAAAGTGAAAATTGTTTGTGATAAACAGAAAAAAAGTTACTTACTTGGGATTTTTTCATAATTTCTTGAATGAAGTATCTGTACTGTATATCCAAGAGGTGAAATCAATAAAGAGTTTGTTACTTACTTACCTATATTTTCATAATTTTTTGAATGAAATTTCCGTATTGTGTATCCAAGAGTTGATTTCAAGAAAGAAATTGTTACTTACTGAGAATTTTTTCATAATTTCTTAAATAAAATTTCTACATCGTGTATCTAAGTTTTGTAAACAATAAGAAATTTGTTACTTACTTAGAATTTTTTCATATTTTCTTGAACGAAATGTCTTTGTTTATCATGCACGTGAATTCAAGAAAGAATTTGCTACTTACTTACAATTTTTTCATAATTTCTTTAATGAAATTTCTGTATTGTGTATTCAAGAGGTGACTTCAAGAAAGAATTTGTTACTTACTTACTTACAATTTTTCATAGTTTCTTTAATGAAATTTCTGCATTGTGTATCCAAGAGGTGACTTCAGGAAAGAGTTTGTTACTTGCTTACAATAGAACTATTCTAAAGAATAAAGACGGGTTAGGCTTAAGATATTTATTGCTTAAACGTATTAACAGATTTTTTTTTAGAAAAAAAAACACAACAACAAATGTTTACATAAAAAATAGTACTTAGAGTTCACTCTTAAACATCCACAAACGATGGTCCCATGATATAGAATAGTTTTTACCATGTCTTATGGATTTATCACGATCGGGTATGTTCTTAGGTATCCACTATGCGAAGAACCTAACCTCGTCTTCAGGACGGTGATAACGCCCTTCAAATTTAGGACACTTAAACTCTTCTAGATTGAAAAGTGGAATCCTAGGGTCACACTTTTGAATTAAAACTTTATCTGTAGGTACATTGCCCTTTACGTAGAGTGCTTCAACCCCGAAAAAGCTGCAAATTTCACTGACTTCCTCCTGAACATCTCTGAGTTCCCGACCACCATTATTAAATGGTGTAATCACTCTATCGTAAAATCCCAGTCTGTTTATATGACGTAATGTAGTACTCCACAAGGTTTTATCATACTCAAACATGTTATAGTTCACTATCCAATGATAACAGTCAATTTCTTCGAGTTCCATAGACAATAATAAAAATGCACATTCAAATATAACACCGCAAGAAAAGATTTTTTCAAACTGATAAATTTTGTGTCATACAGTCCTCTCATCTTGGAAGTTATTAATGTAGTTGTTAAGTAGAAAAATACTTTATCAATCTTTTATATCTTCGTTCAAGGTTGAATGGAGTTATGGCTAGGGGGATAAGTCCTAAAACCATCTGAATTCATTGTGGGGGAGGAGTCATAAAACCCCTGGAAGTCATTGTAGGGACGAGTCATTGAACGCTCGGTAACTGATAAATTCTGTGTCATACAGTCCTATCATCTTGGAAGTTATTAATGTAGTTGTTAAGTAGAAAAATACTTCATCAAACTTTTATATCTTCGCTCAAGGTTGAATGGAGTTATGGCTAGGGGCGGTGAGTCCTAAAACCATCTGAATTCATCGGATGGAGGAGTCATAAAACCCTCCAGGAACCTAACACCCATGAACATCTAAAAAACTATGTCTGAAAACCCAAACAGCTAATTAAATATTCTAATTCATGATTTCAGGCACGTAAGGCTCAATAGTATATGAAACTCTAAAAAAAAACACACACAGCCTAAAGATACATAAACAGCTCAAAGAGACATAGACCGCCCAAAGAGAAAACACAACCCAAACAGACAAACACATAAGTAAAAGACTCAAGCAGCCCAAAGAGATACATACAGACCAAGAAAACTCAAACACCCCGGAAAGACACATAGTCCAACGAGGCACAAACAGCCAAAAGAGAAACACACATCACAAAGAGACACTCACCACCCAAAGAGACATATACGGTTCAAAGAGACGTATACGGCCCAAAGAGACGCACACATCCAACAGAGAGACACAAAGCCCAAGACGACACAAACAGACAAAAGAGGCACACACAGACCATAAAGATTCAAACAGCCTGAAGAGACACACAGCCTAAAGAGACACACACAGCCCAAAGAGACACACAAAGGATAAAGAGACATACACACAGTCCGAAGAGACACACAAAGCCCAAAGAGACACACACAAACACAGCCCAAAGGGACAAAAAACGCCCATACAGACACATACATACCAAAAAGATTCAAACACCCCAAAGAGACACACATTGCCCAAAGAGACACACAAGGCCTCTAAGAGACACAAACAGCCAAAAGAAACACACACAGACCAAAATGACTAAAACATCCCAAGAGACACATACAGCTCAAAGAGATGCACGCGGCCCAAAGAGACGCACACATCCAACAGAGACACACAAAGCCCAAAGCGACACAGAAAGCCAAAAAGCCCAAAACGACACAAACAGCCAAAAGAGGCACACACAGACCATAAAGATTAAAACTGCCCAAAGAGACACACAGCCTAAAGAGACACACAGCCCAAAGAGACACACACAGGCTAAAGAGACATACACACAGTCCGAAGAGACACACAAACCCAAAAGAGACACACACACACACAGCCATAAGAGACAAAACACGCCCATACAGACACATACATAGCAAAAAGATTCAAACACCCCAAAGAGACACACATTGCCCAAAGAGACACACATGGCCTCTAAGAGACACAAACAGCCAAAAGAAACACACACAGACCAAAATGACTCAAACATCCCAAGAGACAAATACAGCTCAAAGAGATGCACACGGCCCAAAGAGACGCACACATCTAACAGAGACACACAAAGTCCAAAACAACACAAAAAGCCAAAAGAGACAAACACAGACCAAAAAGATTCAAACTACCCAAAGAGCCACAAAGCCTAAAGAGACACAAACAGTCCAAAGAGACACACACACACAGGCTAAAGAGACACACATAGACCGAAGAGACACACAAAGCCCAAAGACACACACACACACCCAAAATCGAAAAAAAACGCCCATACAGACACATACAGACCAAAAGATTCAAACGCCCCAAAGAGACACACATATCCCAAAGTGACACAAACGGCCCCTAAGAGACACAAACAGCCAAAAGAAAGACACACAGACCAAAATGACTCAAACAGTCCAAAGAGACACACATAACCCAAGGAAACACAAACAGCCCAAAGAGACACAAGCCCAAAGAGACAAACACAGCCCAAAAAAGTCTCAAACAGCCCAAAGAGACACAAACAGATCAAAAATACTCAAACAGTCCAATGAGACCTACAGCCCAAAGAGATGCACAAAGCCCACAGAAACACACACAGCCCAAAGAGACACAAACAGCCCAAAGAGACAAACACAGACCAAAAAGACTCAAACAGCCCCAAAGAAGACAAACAGACCAAAAAGACTCAAACAGCTCAAAGAGACACACAGCCCAAAGAGACACACACAGCCTCAAGAATGGAAAAAATATAAGAATTATTTATTTAACAGAAATCCTCGCTTTCAATTGAACGAACACCATCTAAAGAAAAAATGCATTTCCTATTCGTCGTTAGGCATTTTTCAAATTTATAACAAATTACCCGAGTTAACAACTCCTTCGGGCCTCCAAAATTGACTCCTCCCCTCCCTGCCCTCAGAAATGGGGGGGGGCGAAGGGAGGGACGTTAGATCCTATTTTAAATTGACAATACTTATCAAACATCACTTGTGTATTATACAGATCATATATCTCATTACCCCTTTTTAAATGTTAATCAAATAATTCTGATTATAATGTCCGATTTTTTGTCTGCTTTTCAAAATGTTCGTATTTGGAAGTCTGTCAGTTAACACTAAGCTGTAAATTGGGTAACTCTCTCGCAATAACAATAGGCTTAGCAGTGATTAAATCTCATTGTCGGCGACAATTCAATCAGATCAGAGTAGTGCAAATGGAAGCTTCTATTTCATAGACAAAATATTTGAATTATTTTTATTCAAATCACCTATCAAGTTATCAAAAAAATATATGAAGTAGAAATCTGGTCTGTAAATTGTGTCAGAAAAACTTGTCCGTTAACAGCGAAACAAGACGGGCGGGTTTTACAAGACACGCTGGTTTTATAATACAGGTTTATCACTAAAAAAGACATATATACGATGAACTAAAATTCTGGTAAATTGCGTAAATCTCTTTTAAAAGGTGTAATGCCCTTTAGAATAATATTGAAATTGCTATACTTCCGTCGTAGAATCCAGAATACCATGTGAAGGAGCTCTTAATCTCTTTGAAAAGGCATATTCAAGGTCCAGAATAACATATAAATTGCTATATGTCTCCTAGAATCCAGAATGCCATGTGAGGGAGCTTTGAATCTCTTTGAAAAGGCATATACAAGGTCCAGAATAAAATAGAAATTGCTATATGTCTCCTAGAATTCCATATTAGCATTCTACTCATATTCTTAACTATTCGATTTTGTTTCTCTACATTTGTAAAAAACTGTAAGTGAAGAGCGACCTAGGCTAAAAGTGTCCCCAACTCTAAAATTGTAGTAAGGGGTGGATTAACATATGTTCGTATTCAAGGTTGTTTTACAGATTAAAGGTCAAGATTGTTTCAGCCCCATAAAAGATCAGACTCTAAGCAGACCTTCAATTCCAATAACTGAAAATTGTCCTTCTTATTTAGCGTACTCATTAAAATATAATTTTCACTTTATTATTTTTTTTTCAGCCATTATTCTGAGAATCAAGGGGCTGCTCCCTTCTCAGTCCCCAGCTCTTTATGCTCAAATTTTATACAGCTTTAAAAATGCTCTTTAGTCCGATCTGATAGCCCTCGTATTTGAAACCCCTCTCCCATGCCCACCTCCCACGCCCCATTTTCCCCAAAGACATTCGATCAAATTATGAAGCAGCCATTTGATTGAGTATAGCTGAAAGTTCCAATAGCTATGCCTTTGGGGATGACACGACTGTCAAAGTCCATGGAGAAAGGGCTCTAAGTTACGCAGTTTGCCCATTGTTCTAATTAGGTGTTTGTTATTGGGAATATATGGATTTATTTAAAGGGGATTCCTGTGGGAAGATTTTTCAAGGAGAGAATTTTTTGGGGGAAGAGAGTTTCCAGGATGAGTTTTTCAGGGAATTTTTTTCACGGGAGGGGGAGGGGTTGTCTTTCGTGGTATTTTTCGAAAACAGTCAGAACTTAGACTTTTTTAAAACAAGCTTTTACAACTGAAAGTAAAAAGCAACTTTAAAACAAACAGAAATTATTTCGTATATGAGAGGGACTACCCCTACCTCAACCCTTGATCCTTACGCTAAAATTTGAATTTTTCTTGCATTTATTTTTAATAAACGCTGATCAAACATAAGGGCAGTTGAATTTGAATGAGAAGTATTTTAAAAAACTTTACGCAAATACACCTCAATCAAAAATCACCCTTTTTGATTTTATTTTTCATTTTGTTAGTTTCTCTCCTCTCTGAGCTTCATTTGTAAAGAACTTTAATCCTTTAACATACACAACGAGAGTTGAGGAAGGAGTAGCCCCCTCCCCTTATACATGGAATGATTTCTGTTCATTTTAAGTTTTAATGTTGCTCCTTACTTTCAGTTGAAAAAGACTTTATTTTTGATTATTTAATACAGTAAAGAAACCGAAGTACACAACTATTCATAATTTATCTATATATAATTTATCTCATAGTTTGAAAATTTATCTTTTTCTTTTGGCTATCAACTAGCTACACCTGCAACCAGGGACCGCTTAAGTTTTAACCAAAAAAGGCGGTTTGGTAAATTCAGAAAGAAGCGGCCCAATCCACATTCTATCTCAAACTTAGCTTTGAGATCTATTGATCATTCGAAAGTATCTGCTGAAGTTTCTTGTTCGTGAAAAACACAGGATTTACTTTAAAAAGTTTGAAATGGGAGGATCCAAGCATTTAATTCCTAATTTGACACAACCTCCGGAATCACATACCTGATTCATTTGGGCAAATTCTGTTTTTTCCTTGCATATTGCGAATGAGCGTATGCAAGGAATTGGGTTGTTTGGGCAATGTTAAGAAGCTAAAATAAAAAGTTGGATGAAGTTTTTGTAGATCTTTTAACCATGTTTACTTGATAGGGATGCAGCCTTCTTTAATTTTCTAATTAGGCTGAAGACGAAAGTAGCCATTAATTCAGAATTCATAGACTTTGAAGTGGCTGCTTGGCATGAGCGTACCGAGCGAAGAGGAGTTTTCCCAGTTTGAACCACTGAAATTTTGTCGGTCTCGTAAAAAAGTAGCAAAATATAAATAAAGAAATATGGTTGTGTTCTGTAAAGTTTTTGGTACCCCCTCCCCGAAACAAAAATCCTGGATGTGGCCTTGCTGCTTGGGATAGTGAAAGTTTTAGGGAACCATAGCAGCTTATTTGCAGGTGGAATTTCATACACAAAAGAAAGAGCTGAGTAAAACTAATTACTTTAGTTGATGTTTATCTTTATCCCTTTAGGCCCTTTCTTGTGATCTCTTTCAACCCCTTTTGAAGATGTACAGATTTTCATTTGGTGGCAGCAAAACTATCGAAGAGTAAATTTTGTGGCAGAAAATAATCCTTCATTAGTAAAGCCAGACTACAGCATCTTAACATTTCTCCTGTTATAGCAAAAGAAACTGGGATTGAATTCCACTCGTCTCAGAGCTATGTTGGGTTCTTTGCTATTACTTCGACTAGGAAGGCGTCATAACATCAAACCGTCCGGAGCAGTACAAAATCCGTCATAACATCGACGAAAAATCCGTCAGAACCTCAAACTGTCATAACATCGAACATTTTAAAACTTTAGTTTTTTGGGCTTTAGGGGGGAAAAGGTACATCGGTTAGGTTAGGCTATGTATTTAAGATATGCTATGCTTTATCCCCACTCCCCTGATGTAAATATATAGCCGAAATTTGTTTCTAAACTATTATATACTTATTACTATTATATTTATAAATTTTTAGATGTTACTACGGTTCGAGGTTCTGATGGTTCGATATTATGACGTTTCGTGCTTGTGACGGTTCGCCAAAATGGTAGCACCCCTTTTCGACTTCCTTAGTTCTAAGGCGTATATTACTATTCTTCAAAACTTCTTTTAATAGCGGAAAAAAACCCTATATTTTTTATATGTTCACTGCGTCAACCATCCTTGCTGACCCTGCTTCCTGGATAAGTGAAGACGTCAACAAGTTCAAATTACTACTTCAAATGTTTTGTATAATATTGAATAGTGATGAACAGAAAAAAATATTGCAAAAGGTTAAGTACTTCCTAAACATTTTTAAACATTATTACTGTGAAAAACAAATATTTTCCAAAACTGAAGTTTTTCGAAAGAAAGTCAAGAGGAAATATAAAACCTAAACGATTAGAAATTAAGCCATACAATAATTCAAGCTTAAAATGAACAAAAATTACCATCAAAGAATCAATGAAACCTAAAACTAACAGAAACTAAAATGAATAATGACATCAAACAAAAGTTAACCGATAATGCTATGGATGAATAAATATATCCTAAAATTAATAGAAATTAAAATGAATCATAAAGTCAAACTTAGAACGATTTAGAAAAAGAATTTTTTTTAAAAAATTGGTATTCTTTTACAGAAATTTTTGAAAAGCAGAGAAACTACGTTTGACTGAAATGGATTCATCTTCAAACAAAATTACAGTCTGGAACATTTAGAGATTTTGAAACTTTTAACTTAGAAATTTTTGTATAGCAGTGACATTATGTTTCACTGAATTGAAATCACTTTCAAACAAAATTACTTTTGAAACAGATTTTCTACTTCCTCCACACTTCCACCCTCTCTTTTCTACCTCCATCCTACAACCCACTGTGACTCCTAAAGAAACTACGAGTTCCGCCTTAATGCAGCTTTTAGAAGGTTTTCTACGGTCAAAATTAGAGCTCAAGAAAAAAGAGTATTGGACAATGATAAAAGTGGAAACTGGTGCAAGTATTGAGCAATGGTGTTAGTAAATATAAATGAAAAATCTTACAAAAAGATCTTTGTTTAACTTGGAGGAAAATCTAAAGAAATGAACACGATTTTTCGAAGGACATTGCACATAGCTTCACTTCCCCCTTCACATCCTTCAAATTTTTGAACAAGATATGTGCAAATTTGTCGTGTATATAAAGAGTCTTAGATGTATAGTGGTATTGCTATCCTTAAGAATTTGCAAATAAGAAAATTACTTATTTTTATAAAAATGAAGGGAATGGGGGAATGGAAAAAACTAGGGGGAATGGAAAAAGGAGCATACAACAGGGGGAACTGTAAACTAACGGTCCCAAAAATAATAATTTCGTGAAAAGGTAAATTTCATAAGTTCGAAGAAGAGGTAAGTATTATTGACTGGAGCCTTGTTTTGATGAAAAATAATGCCCTTCAAAAGCTTTAGATTACCTTACGTCAACTATTCTGGCTTAGAAAACCCAGCCTGAAAAAATATATTTGACTATAGAGACAATTGACCAAATTGAATTGAGAAACAGGCCGTATGAAAGATATCTAGAAGGGCAAAACGATGAAGAATTTAAAATGTTTAAAAACCGAGAATTTTAGTGAATAAGCTACGATGAAAGGCTCAAAGTTTTATAGTTGCATATTTTAGGAATGTAAAGTTAATATCATGGCGTCAATTTTTTTACTTTTGTAAAAATTATTTTTATTTTTTATTTTTTTGAATTTCACTTTTGTTTGTATACAGAAAGGAAGATGGCGTCTTGAGCTGCCTTCTAATCTGCGAGGTCTTTGAAGGTCAGTTTATCAACAACACAGGGAGCTGGATTTATCCTTGAAGTTGGGAGTAGAATTGACTTGGTGCGTAAACTGCAATTTCTCATGTATCGTTTCCATCTGCAGAATATATGTTGTCTACAGTTATTAGCGAATGACTGGAAAGAAGGAGAGTTCGATCAATTACCTATAACTTTTTACAACGCTGAAGAATTGAAAAGATCATTGTATGCATTAGGCGAATCCTCTTTTGACTACCGCTGCATCCCCACGAGAGTCTTCTGTCTTGACAGCACTTCTTTTATCAGCTTCTCCAGTCCGCCATAAAAGACAAGTTGCTATTTCGTTTGCCCTTGATATTCCTGTCTTTTTCTCCCGTTAAAAACAGTTCCCATTCTTAGTCCCATTTTCGTAAACTATAAAATTGCAGAAAGTTAATTTTCAAGAAAACCAAAACAACATTCCATCTCCGTGGGGTGTGCTAAGTACTTTTTCTAGATCAAAATGCTAATCAACGTCAGATTGGTCAGCTTCAGTACGCTAGTGGGCAGTCCCTTGTAGTGCGTGGTTGCTGCCATGTCTATTATGCAATGAGTGTAGGATAACTTATCACTCTTTGTAATATTCTAGATAGACTGCGTCACTTAACAGAGGACGCACTAATCCTTCTTCGGTTTTTAAAAGATGAAGTCGAACTTCCTGAGGATGTTCATGAAGGTTCCCCGCAAAAGAATTAGCTTTTTAGTTTGTCTTTAATGTTTGTTGTACTGCCTGAAAGGTTCGACCTTTTTTAAGTTTTGAAGCAGTTATTTCTTGGTTACAAATGAATGGTTGGTATTTTACAGGGAGAACAGGGAAAATTTCTTGTCCTTTGTTTCGAGAAATTTCAAGGTCATCGTTCTTAGCTGCAATTCTTACGGTAAACTCCTCTAGATTTAGGTTTCTCCAAAAGAGTTTCAGACAAACTTTATTTTTTTTCTATCACTATGGAGCATCAAGTATCTAAAAGTGATCTTTCTTCTTGTTTATGTTTTCACTAAAGTAGGTTCACAATGAGAGCGGTTACACAACAGTTTATTCTGTCGGAATGTATTGCCAATAGTACCTAAAGGACCCAATAGTACATAATAATCCTTTACCTTAATTCACTTGAAAAGGTTTTGAAAAACTTAAACCTTTATTTGTTTCAAAGATAAGGGTTTAACATGATTTCTCCTGGTTTAGTTTTACCTCCACTAATTCTTAGTTCTCTTGCATACTCTTTTCTCAAGGCTCTCAAGATCTTTCTTTCTTTGCTTTTATTTGCCCTTTTATAAGTTGAAGACCTCCATCACAATCTGAAGCCGATTCAGAAATATATTGTGGAACAGGAGCTTCCTCCTTGTCTGAGGTTGCCACTCTGGATTCTTGTGGACTGACTGTGTCTGATTCCTTACTCTCGGAGTCACAGGATTTTCTGTTGGTACTTTTGACACTCAAAGGACCAGCTTCTAGTAAATTTAAAACTGGTTGCTGAGGTAAGTCGTTCATAACACACTGAACAGCCTTGGGATTTTGTCCAACGCAGTTGAAAGGTCTGGAAATTATGTCTTTGAGGATGACAACCCTCCCCCCATAGCTTTCAGGACAAGGGTTGTAGGCTATACCCATGGGAAATATATGCTTTTTATAGTACGTTTTGTCGTTGAAGCTTAAAAAGGGTTCATTTGATTGGAAATTGAGAAGACTAGTGCCTTTTTTATTAGTAGAAAGTGATCAGAGGGTAAATGCCCCCCCAAGCCCATATATTCCCCAAACACTTCCAATCAAAAATTTGAGATAACCATTTTGTACAGCGTATCAGAACGGTCTGGAAATTATGTATTCGAGGATAACTAAGGGTTGTAAGTTATGCCCTGTGGACATATAAGGTTTTTCTAGAAAGCGTGGTCATATAAACTTCGGAGGGGGCTCATTGGATTGGTAATCAGACGATCTAGTGCTTTTTTTAAGAGTAAACGTGATAAGAGGGCATCTACCCCCCCCCCCCTCAACACACACACACACGTCGTACTGTCCTGAAATACATCTAATAGAAATTTTGAGATGGCCAATCTCTTCACAATAGCCTAAATATCGTATAACAATGCCTTTGGAGTTGAAACAAACCCCAGAAAAAGGGTTGTAAGCTATGCCCAGGGGGTATTTAAGGTTTTTATAGAAGGGATGGTTGTTGAACTTTAGAAGAGGCTCAGTCTTTCTCCCTTAAAAAGACTATGTCAATATAAAGCGAAAAAACTTTTTCAACAAAATAAGTTTTAAAAAAGTAAAGAACTCCACTAAACCAAATAAATTCAAAATTAGAATCAAATAATCCACCAAGAATACAACTACCATAAATCAGTATCAATACATAAATGAAACACAAAACAAACATAAATTAAAATAAATAAGAGTCAAACTCAAAACGGATAGAATTTAATAGGAGTAGGGTTCTAAACCCAAAGCTTTCTAAAAGCCAGAATATAATTTGTACTTTACTGAAAAAAATCCTTTAAATGTTTTCACTTTGCTAAGTTTAAGAAATCAAAAATCAATTAATATTTTAAGAAATAAATATAAGAATATGCCTATTAAACTGACAATGTATATTTTTCTCAGTAAATTCATTTGAATTTTTTTTCAGTAAAATACAAATTATATTCTGGTTTTTAGAAAACATAGGGTTTAGAACCCTACTCAGATTAATTTCTGCTTGTTTTGAGTTTGACTCTTATTTATTTTAATTTCTGTTTGTTTTGGGTTTCATTTATTTATTGATACTGATTTGTGGTAGTTGTTTTCTTGGTAGATTATTTGATGCTATTTTTGTTCATTTTGGTTTATTGGAGTTCTTTACTTTAAAAAAAACTTATTTTGTTGAAAAATTTTTTTTAATTAAACTTATATAAAAGAAAGTTCAGCCTTAGCCGGAATAAGTAAAATCAAGGCGTTTTACCAGTTGTTTCTTTGGAAAAATCCGAAATTAGAAAAAAAAAACTATAATTTCCCCCTCCACTCCCCTTACTAATAAGTTCATTTAACAAACATTCACCTGTAAAATAATAAGTAATTAAATATTGTATATAAATATAAAAATGAGATATATTACCGTTTACTTCTCAGTAAAAAAAAAACTCCTAGTATTGCTTCGCAATCTACTGTAATCTGTTTTATTATAATAACCGCTACCGTCCCAGCTCCATAGCCCCTTTATGTGCTCGGATGTAGCACCAAGGTATTTATAAAAATAAATCGTTGATTTTAGTGGTAGCCATCTTTTGCAATAGCCGGCAGTCATCAATAAATGGTTCATAATACAAATTTGCAAAAAAGCTAATTTTGCAAGTAGGGGCAGTCTAATTTTGATGGTGTCCGCATGCGTGACTAAAATAGGTAATTGGCTCTGTGAACCATTATTTAATAAGTTTTCAATTTTTCCCAACTGTGATTTGTAACTTATCTAAAAGTCAAAGTCTAAAATATTAACTTTGTAAAAATTTCATGGGAAACCAAATTGAACCTTTCTTATTTTTCATCTGATTGCTGTGCTGCATCGCAATATTTCCGTTTCATGTTTTGGTGTCTATTAATATAAAAAATTCTCAAATCTGCTGTATACAAGCAGTTACTTTGCATCAGCCATTAGAATCCTCTTATCAAAAGTGTACGCACAGTTTTGTAGGAAAATCAAAATACCTGATACCTTGGGACAGCGCGGTGGAGAAAACCATGCTTACAGATCACAGGTTTCATGGTTCAACCCCGTCTTTCGTAAGGAAAATCACCCTTTCGATAGACGTTTGTACCAATCGTGCCTCCAAGCGCAGTTAAACTAAATGGATCCAGCATAATCGCTTCAAAATTTTCAAAATTAATGGTATCAAAGCCATAGAAATCTAAATATAAGGTAAAAATGATGTCACAGGTTACAATTACAATGACGTCAAATTAAAATCTCACTGTAATATTGAAATGACGTCAAGTTGCCGTGCAAAAATTTTCAATGGTTTAGTAAAATTTGTTGGCTGATTCTGTCTGAAAACACTAATGCTTCCACAATCCCTATCTTTTACACTAAATACAGAAGCAGCGCTTCCAAAACTCTGGGAACTAACAGCCGAAATTACCGATCTACTTTTCTCAAACGAAATAATCTGATTTGCATGAGCGTAAGATGTTCCAGGTTCATTAGAATCAACATGAGGGCTAGCCACCTCAACTCTCAAACGTTTTTCTTTTTGAACTTTATTCGCTATCCCTAGCGTGACTGATTTTGATCCTTCGTTACTTAGTGAACTTGCATTGACCATTACTTCATTATCCGTGCGCATATTACGAATTAAATCGGAACTCTGAGGATCATAGTTTCTTATTTCCTCTACTGCTTTAACCTTCCGCTGTTCTTGATAAATTCTTTCACTTTACCCAACTCACTATCGTATGAAAAATCTTATACCCTACGAAAAGTCTCATACCCCTCAGCTTTTGAGGTAAATGGCCTTCCGTAAGGGCGGTTCCAAAATTGGTATCAACTTTCTCAAAGACAAATACTTGGACTTGCAAACACCAACCCAGACATGCAAACAAATAGAATCAGACATGCAAACAGAGAAAGACAAGCACTTTATATGTACAAACCAACAAAAACAAATACTTGGACTTGCAAACACCAACCCAGACATGCAAACGAATAGAATCAGACATGCAAACAGAGAGAGACAGGCAGTTTAGATATACAAACCAACAAAGACAAATACTTTGACTTGCAAACACCAACCCAAACATGCACACAAGTAGCATCTAACGTGCAAACAGAGAAAGACAGGCACTTTAGATATATAAACCAAGAAAGACAAATACTTGGACTTGCAAACATCAACCCAGACATTCAATTAAATAGAAACAGACATGCAAACAGAGAAAGACAGGCACTATAGATATACAAACCAACAAAGAAAAATACTTGGACTTGCCAAAACCAACCCAGACATGCAAACAAATAGAATCCGACATCCCAACAGAGAATTACAGGCAATTTAGATATATAGACCAACAAAGACAAATACTTGGACCTGCAAATATCAACCCAGACACGCAAACAAATAGAATCAGATATGCAAAAAGAGACGGACAGGCATTTTAGACATACCAGCCAACAAAGACAAAAACTTGGACTTGAAAACACCAACCCAGACATGCAAACAAATAAAATCAGACATGCAAACAGAGAAAGACAGGCATTTTAGATATACAAACCAACAAAGACAAATACTTTGATTTGCAAACACTAACCCAAACATGCACACAAGTAGTATCTAACGTGCAAACAGAGAAAGACAGGCACTTTAGATATATAAACCAAGAAAGACAAATACTTGGACTTGCAAACATCAACCCAGACATTCAAACAAATAGAAACAGACATGCAAACAGAGAAAGACAGGCACTATAGATATACAAACCAACAAAGAAAAATACTTGGACTTGCCAAAACCAACCCAGACATGCAAACAAATAGAATCCGACATCCCAACAGAGAATTACAGGCAATTTAGATATATAGACCAACAAAGACAAATACTTGGACCTGCAAATATCAACCCAGACATGCAAACAAATAGAATTAGATATGCAAAAAGAGACGGACAGGCATTTTAGACATACCAGCCAACAAAGACAAAAACTTGGACTTGAAAACACCAACCCAGACATGCAAACAAATAGAATCAGACATGCAAACAGAGAAAGACAGGCATTTTAGATATACAAACCAACAAAGACAAATACTTGGACTTGCAAACACCAGCCCAGACATGCAAACAAATAGAATCAGACATGCAAACAGAGAAACACAGGCATTTTAGACATACCCGCCAACAAAGACAAATACTTAGACTTGCAAACAACAACCCAGACATGCAAACAAATAGAATCAGACATGCAAACAGAGAAAGACAGGCATTTTAGATATACAAACCAACAAATACTAGGACTTGCAAACACTAAGCCAGACATCCAAATAAATAAAATTAGACATGCAAATAGAGAAAGACAGGCACCTTAGATATACAAACCAACAAAGACAAATACTTGGACTTGCAAACACCAACCCATACATGCAAATAAATAGAATCAGAGATGCAAACAGAGAAAGAAAGGCACTTTAGATATACAAATTAACAAAGACAAATGCTTGGACTTTCAAACACCAATCCAGACAAGCAAACAAATAGAATCAGACATGCAAACAGAGAAAGACAGGCACGTTAGATATACAAACCAACAGACCCAAATACTTGGACTTGCAAACACCAGTCCAGACATGCAAACAAATAGAATAAGACATGCAAACAGAGAAAGAAAGGCACTTTAGATATACAAACCAAAAAAGACAAATACTAGGACTTGCAAACGCTAAGCCAGACATGCAAACAAATAAAATCAAACATGCAAATAGAGAAAGACAGGCACTTTAGATATACAAACCAACAAAAACAAATACTTTGACTTGCAAACACCAACCCAGAAATGCAAACAAATAGAATCAGAGATTCAAACAGAGAAAGAAAGGCGCTTTAGATATACAAACCAACAAAGACAAATGCTTGGACTTGCAAACACCAGCCCAGACATACAAACAAATAGAATCAGACATGCAAACAGAGAAAGACAGGCACTTTAGATATTTAAACCAACAAAGACAAATACCTGGACTTGCAAACACCACCCCAGACATGCCACCCCAGACAGATATTAAAGATGTTTTTCGTTTACCTTCAAACCAGAAAGTCAAACCAGTCGTAATTAAATTAACATCTATGGAATTAAAAAAAATCCATATTTACTTCGGCTGCACTTTTCAATACGTTTCATTTGTCAGTAGCCCCAGATTATACTTCTTCAGATTTAATGGCACGGAGAAAGTTGATACCAATTTTGGAACCGCCCGTACGGAAGGCCATTTACCTCCAAAGCTGAGGGGTGTGAGACTTTTGGTGGGGGATAAGATTTTTCATACGATAGTGAGTTGGGTAAAGTGGATGAAATTTATCGAGAACAGCGGAAGGTTAAAGCAGTAGAGGAAATATGAAACTGTGATACTCAGAGTTCCGATTTAAATCGTAATATGCGCACGGGTAATGAAGTAATGGTCAATGCAAGTTCACTAAGTAACGAGGGATCAAAATCAGTCAGGCTAGGGATAGCGAATGATGTTCAAAAAGAAAAACGCATGAGAGTTGAGGTGGCTAGCCCTCATGTTGATTTTAATGAACCTAGAATATCTTACGCCCGTGCAAATCAGATTATTTCGTTTGAGAAAAGCAGATCGGTAAATTCAGCTGTTAGTTCCGAGAGTTTTGGAAGCGCTGCTTCTGTATTTAGTGTAGAAGAAGGGGACCAGACTGCTTTTATTTGTGGGCAGGATTATACCCCGTTAGCCGAGAACCTGCGGTAGATTTAGCTCAGCAGAGTGTGAGACAGGTAAAAGAAATAATAAGAACATTAGCCCTTTGGAGCAGGATAATGGTGCAAAAAAAAAGTGCTCGAGAAACGGAGACGATTCAGAATTACGAATCATTTGGGGCTCGCCAGATAGTGAAAGCTCTGATTTTTATCAGGAGCATCTTAGTTGGGAGGATATAGTAGTGCCTGGGAACTAGTCAAAATTGCCAAAATAGGGAATAAAGGGCAATAGTGAATCGTGCTTTTCAATCAATCAATCATTTTATTAATACTAAACTGTATTACAAACGTAAAGAAAAATTATTTGGCCCAAGAAGCTTGGCTTGTAGTGGGCCTTACAACCCAATAATAAAGCACTAAAACAGCCATAAATATAACTCTAAATCAAACAATATATATGAAATAAAGATTAAAGAGGATAAACACTACCATACAGTGAAGAAAAAAAAAATATATATATATATATATATATATATATATATTTATAATGATAACGATGTATAAGGGAATCACACAAAAAGGAGAAACACTAGGAAAAGAGAAAACAAGGAAAATAAACGAAGGAGAGAGAAATTACTTCTCTCTGATTCTATCTGGGGGAAGAAATGTGTTAACCCGGTGGAACATTGAAGACTGGCGGAAAATGAGGGAACGGGTGTGAGTTATATGAAGCTTAAAAGAAAGAAAACAGTCAAGATACACACCAAGAAATTTCACCATAGCAGCTTGTGGTTAAACATCATTCCCATAGGTCAAGATGATTGGCTCTTTACGTGTTTCATACGATAAGGGGTCCTGAAGTGTACAATGGCACTTTTTTGGCTGTTGATAGTCATACCATTTGAACAGCACCAAATTTTTACTTTATCAAGAAGACCTTGAGCTAGGGAAGTGGCAGATGGCAAGTCCGCCGCAGCAATAAAAAAGTTACTGCCATCAGCAAAAAGAATAGGGTGCACAAGGGGATGAAGACCATCAACGAGATCATTAATGTAAATTAAAAATAAAAAGTTTCTTAAGTTTTGTAGTTAGGAATTTACAATGTTATAGTTGGGAAAAGCTCGAAAATTTATTAGAGTCAAGTACATCAGCCGGTTGTGAAAGTTGGGATGTTGTTTACCTTGTCGAGAAGTGGAATTCTCTACATGAATTTGGGTCTTATGAAGACTTTGATGTTTTTGAGTGTCGGAGAAAAGTCTCGGCAAATGACAGATACTATGGAGGAGTTTCAATGCTTCTAAGGAAGGGTGTATTTAATTTATTTCGTAGTCTAAAAAGCGAGTTTAAATATTTATTATGGTCATTATTATCAGTTAAAAATGTTCAACTTGTTGTGTGTGTTGTTTATTTGCCTCCAAATAATAGGTCTTACAGCCGTGATGATACATGGGAATTGGTTTAAAATGAAACTCAGTAGTATAAAAGAATGTTCCTTGCCGTAATTTTATTTTTCCAGGGGACTTCAATGCACATACTAGTTAAGAGGACGAGTTGCAGGCTGGTGAACCCCTCATAAATGAACCAGGTCAGAATGTTTGTTTGGAAAATGAATGTGATAATGTTTTCCCTATTAGGAAAAGTAGGTATAGGTCTCTGAAATTAGATAGATGGGGAAGGAATTTAATATTTTTTTGTAAAAAGAAAGGGTTAATAATTATGAACGAAAGGTTGGGGGGAGAGATTTTGGTGTTGGTGATTTTACGTGAAATCACCAACAATGAAAGAAAACCTGAGCGGTAGGGTGTATGCAAAACAAAGGGAACAGATGTAACATGACAAAAGAGGTAGTAGAGTAACGCATAAGAAGTAGTATTGTAAAAAATATAACTAATAAAACGAAGTTTCAGTGAACTTCTACTTTAAGTATAACTGCAACATAACCAAAAACTAGAAAAAAGCTTAAAAGTTATGAACCTAACAGCCCGTCTGTCTCCCTCATATTTCTCCTTACTTTTTACTAACAAGAGATAAACTTGACTTTTTTCTCCAGGGCACAAGTATTTGAATACATAAAATTAATCTAATGAATCTTTTCATTATTTTGACGATACTAAAAAAATTAATGAAAATTTTATTGCAAACACACACCATCTTTTCATATCTGTGTCTTCCAGGAAAAGATATCATTAATTAATTAATTAATTAATTAGGTTACCTTAGCTAATGAGACATGTGCGTGATCTCTACTGAGTCAATTTTTTTCAAAGGTTAAATGTCGTTGATAATTTCGGAGACCCCAGTGCCTTTCCCTGACGATAAAATAAAAGTTAAAAATAGAGATAATATACTTTTTAATATACAATGTATATAAATTCACAAAAATACCAGATATTTTGGTCACATGATATGGCGATCGAAATATCTGGTATGTTTGTGAATTTCTATACGCTGTCTGTTAAAAAAGATTTGATCTGTAATTTGAACATTTATTTTATGGTATGTAAAATCTCTCAGATTCTGAAGACATAATTGAAACGATAACAACTATTAGAAATGGACGAGAGTTGAAGGAGACTCGAATGTGTTACTCTTTTGTTATTATTATAGATAATCTAGAAAAGGTGAGCCCAGATGCCCCCTCTGATATTTTTTTTCTAATACTTAGAAAAGAAGAAATTGTTAAAAATCAGTAAGATGTCGGAGAACATGATACATATAAATTAAAATGATAATGAAAATAAAATCCAATTGCTTGGATCGGTTTAATGAAAAATAGATATGTTATACAAAACTCAACAAGCGTAGAAAACTTAATTTTTAATGAAAATGACATCCATGCGTAGTTATGCAGTTTTTGGTCGTAGCCTGCACAAAATTAAAAAAAGAGACGTAGTTTAAAAAGGAGCGAAAAATCAGCTAAAACACGTGAAACAAACAGCCTAAGAATGGGGTAGCTTACATTTTAATGTGTAGTTGTCATTGGGATTCAACAGATTTTTCAATTTAAAATTTATAAGGACAAAAACCGTTTTAAAATTAAAACTAATTATTTTTGATTATTTATTTTCAATATTCAACGTGGCAACACTGAAAAAAATCTGATCAGGCATTAAAACAATCAAAGTTCGTAAAAAAAAGGGAAAAAAAAAAAAAAACTGGGAAAATCACGATTTTGAAATGAGAATAGATATAAGATAGGTCCAGGGTGCAAAAAATATTTCTTATTTCTAATTTGAATTTCTGGTTTTCTTAATTTTTTATGATATATATAGTAGTGTAAATTTATGCTTGGCCAGCTAAACTGAATAGATTTTAATTTTTATGTCCTTGATACCCTAATATAAAAAAGATATCAAGATTTAAGTCACCATTACCACGAAAAAACAACAATTTCTTAGACTAAATATATTTATGGGTTTTAATTTAGATTCAACATCATGAACTGACACTTTTAAAGAATAATCCTTAGATTCTTAAAAAAAAATCATCCTTAAAGATAACCGTATGGATCAGTTGAATTTTTGCAAGGCAGCATTGATTCAACAATTGTCTTGACCTTGTTCTTACGAAAATCCAGTAAAAATCGATGGTGGACTAAACGGTTTATCTTATATTGTGATTTTTTTACAGTAGTGACAAAATATTGTCCAACAGAAGCAATCAAAAAACAAAAAACGATTTCTGACATTAAATACCTTCGCAACATTCCAACCCAGCAGCTTCTACTTCGGAGTTTATCCCAAAAACTTCTATTTCAGAGTTAATCCTAATGAAAAATACCAAAACATGATGAAAATATAATACGTTAGAAACAAATTTGGGCTATAGATTTACACATTTAGGGGGTGGGGTGGTGATTTATCCTAAATTAACATACCCCCCACTAATGTGCAAAATACATAGCCCAAATAAAATAAGTTCAATTTATTCTGTCACCCGCAACTTACCTTCCACATAGCGTAAGATAATTTTTCTTAATACAGACAGATAAAACCAGTTTGTTCTCGAGTTTTACACAGCATAAACTTGACATAAAAGCGTATTTATGTACTATAGTACATAAATACCCTTTAAGCTATCATGCATTCAATTATGATGAATTTAAGATTAATATATTATGCCCAAAACCTAGAGTAAAAGAAATTAAGACTCAAACTAAATTGCAGAAAATAGGAGAAAAGGTATCATCTTGAAGGGTCCATTTTATTTCTGAGTATTTCCATTTTATTTCCATTTTGATTTTAAAAGAATATGAAAAATGGTCTCAAGAAGTATTAATTTTTAGCTTGATACATGAAAGTATCTCCAAATTTATCACGAAATCCCATCCTCCCCCTCTCTGCATAGGAACATTTCTTTCATTTTTGCACTTAAGAAAAACTTTTCAATCTAACTCTTATATTTTCGGACCTCGGAAAACTAAAAAGAATAACAACAGAAAACTAAATGTAAGCTCACGGTCCAGCTACAATCATAATCTTTGTGTAGATGCTCAGAGTTACACTGACTGGCCGCGAGTTCAAATGAAGTTCATTACCATGAGTCAAAAGAGAATCTTTTGTTAAAATGGTAAAGTCTTATAAAAATTATGTTTTTACTAAGATCGGAAGGAATATCAGTAATTCAATGATTTATGCAGACAGATATTAATGAGCTTAAGCAGACAGATATTAAAGATGTTTTTCGTTTATCTTTAAACCAGAAAGTCAAACCAGTCGTAATAAAATTAGCGTCTATGGAATTAAAAAAAAATCCATATTTACTTCGGCTGCACTTTTCAAAACGTTTCATTTGTCAGTAGCCCCAGATTAAACTTCTTCAGATTTATTGGCACGGAGAAAGTTGATACCAATTTTGGAACCGCCCGTACGGAAGGCCATTTACCTCAAAAGCTAATTTTTCTTTATAGAGACAGATAAAACCAGTTTGTTGTCGTGTCTTACATAGCGTAAACTTGACATAAAAGTGTATTTATGTACTATAGTACATAAATACCCTTTAAGCTATCATGCATTCAATTATGATGAATTTAAGATTAATATATTATGCCCAAAACCTAGAGTAAAAGAAATTAAGACTCAAACTAAATTGCAGAAAATAGGAGAAAAGGTATCATCTTGAAGGGTCCATTTAATTTCAGAGTATTTCCATTTTATTTCCATTTTGATTTTAAAAGAATATGAAAAAAGGTCTCAAGAAGTATTAATTTTTAGCTTGATACATGAAAGTATCTCCAAATTCATCACGAAATCCCCTCCTCCCCCTCTCTGCATAGGAACATTGCTTTCCTTTTTGCACTTAAGAAAAACTTTTCAATCTAACTCTTATATTTTCAGACCTCTGAAAACTAAACAGAATAGCAAATGAAAAGAAAATTTAAACTCACGGTCCAGCTAAAATCATCCTCTTTCTGTAGATACTCAGAGTTACACTGAATGTACGCGTGTTCAAATGAAGTTCATTACCATGAGTCAAAAGAGAATCTTTGTTGAAATGGTAAAGTCTTATAAAAAATTATTATTTGAAAAAAACTACGTTTTCTAAAGAGTTAAAGAGGCTGAGTTACAAGGTCGAACCTTAAAACGTACAGGGATTAGGAGGCACAGTTGGGGGCTGCCGCCCCCAAACCCCCGCTTTCGCTGCCTTTAAATAAAAAAAAAAAATTTTTTAACTGAAAGTAAGGAGCGACATTAAATCTTAAAACGAACAGAAATTATTCCGTATATGAAAGAGGCTGTGCCCTCCTCAACGCCTCGCTCTTTACGCTAAGGTTTTTATTGTTTAAAAAAAGAGTTGTAAGAAAGTCAAACTTTAGCGTAAAGAGCAAGGCGTTGAGGAGGGCACAGCCTCTTTCATATACGGAATAATTTCTGTTCGTTTTAAGATTTAATGTCGCTCCTTACTTTCAGTTAAATTTTTTTTTTCTTTATTTAAAGGCGGCGAAAGGGGGGGTTGGTGGGGGCGCAAACCCCCCAGCTGTGCCTCCTAATCCCTGTACGTTTTAAGGTTCGACCTTGTAACTCATCCTCTTTAACTCTTTAGAAAACGTATTTTTTTTCAAATAATTTCTGCACGTTTTTGTAGAGTTTATTACTTATTATTGCTTGACTAACTGTTAGCTGATCGTGTCAGGAGTTGAAGTTGGGGGGCTGCCGCCCCCCAAACCCCCTGTTCTTGAACATTCTTGTGTTAAGGCTTTTAATTCCTGAATACTCAAATCACGTCGTACAGGGTGCCTCCTAATCCCTGTACGTTTTAAGGTTCGAACTTGTGACTCAGCCTCTTTAACAGCCCCCCCAACTGTTCCTCCTAATCCCTGTACGTTTTAAGGGTCGACCTTGTAACTCAGCCTCTTTAACTCTTTAGAAAACGTAGTTTTTTTCAAATAATACACATAAACAGGTTAGACATGCTTTGTTATGAAAATTGACGCGCAGATGTTTTCATAACAAAGCATGTCTAACCTGTTTATCTGTATTATTTGAAAAAAACTAAGGTTTTTCGTAAATGTAAATTCGGGGGATGATTTTTTCGGTCTGAAAATATCAAAAGGCCCTAACAGGTCGGATTCTGCTTCGAATGAGTCCTCATTCAACCGAATCCGTTGCCAACTGTGGCCTGTAGGCGTGGCTAAGAAAAAAAAAAGAAATGAATTTTAAGTGGCTATATTTGGTTTTTTGAAAACAGAGAAGGAGTGGTCGGATTGAGCTGAAATTTCGAGGATAAGCTCCCGGGCCCTAGGAAAACTTAATCTCTAAATTTCAGCCCAATCGGACAACGTTAAAGGGGGGCTCTGGTGGGAGGGTCCAAACTTCCGGCCCAGTTTACCCCATGAAGATAAAGTCGGAGGAGGATGAAATTTTGCAAGTTTCTTAGTTTGAGCTTGGGCTACAAAATACGATTGCCGCCGTCTCTCTGCGACCTCTAGGACCTGAAATCGCTTAACATTGTGGTGGGTCGCCTCTTTATAGAGGCACAAGTGTGCCTCCTTGATGCTTTTACTAAGATCGGAAGAAATGTCAGTAATTCAATGATTTATGCAGACAGATATTAATGAGCTTAAGCAGACAGATATTAAAGATGTTTTTCGTTTATCTTCAAACCAGAAAGTCAAACCAGTCGTAATAAAATTAGCGTCTATTGAATTAAAAAAAATCCATATTTACTTCGGCTGCACTTTTCAAAACGTTTCATTTGTCAGTAGCCCCATATTAAACTTCTTCAGATTTATTGGCACGGAGAAAGTTGATACCAATTTTGGAACCGCCCGTACGGAAGGTCATTTACCTCAAAAGCTGAGGGGTGTGAGGCTTTTCGTAGGGTATAAGATTTTTCATACGATAGTGAGTTGGGTAAAGTGAAAGAAATTTATCAAGAACAGCGGAAGGTTAAAGTCGTAGAGGAAATAAGAAACTATGATCCTCAGAGTTCCAATTTAATTCGTAATATGCGCACGGATAATGAAGTAATGGTCAATGCAAGTTCACTAAGTAACGAAGGATCAAAATCAGTCACGCTAGGGATAGATAATGAAGTTCAAAAAGAAAAACGTATGAGAATTGAGGTGGCTAGCCCTCATGTTGATTCTTATGAACCTGGAACATCTTACGCTCGTGCAAATCAGATTATTTCGTTTGAGAAAAACAGATCGGTAATTTCGGCTGTTAGTTCCCGAGTTTTGGAAGCGCTGCTTCTGTATTTAGTGTAAAAGATGGGGACCCGACTGCTTTTATTTGTGTGCAGTATTATACCCCCGTTAGCCAAGAACTTGCGGTAGATTTAGCTCAGCAGATTGTGAGACAGGTAAAAGAAATAATAAGAACATTAGCCCTTTGGAGCAGGATAATGGTGCTAAAAAAAGTGCTCGAGAAACGGAGTCGATTCAGAATTACGAATCATTTGGGGCTCGCCAGATAGTGAAGGTTCTGATTTTTATCAGGAGCATCTTAGTTCGGAGGATATAGTACTGCCTTGAAACTAGTCAAAATTGCTAAAATAGGGAATAAAGGGCAATAGTGAAACGTGCTTTTCAATCAATCAATCATTTTAGTAGAAGGCTATCTTATAGTCCCATGCGACACCCCTGCTGCCACCTACAACTTTTTTTAATGCTGACGGGGCTCTTAATATGGGCATAGAGTCCCTAGGGAGAACAAGTGGTTAATGGGGTCAATGACCTCTTTTTCCAAGGTCGATTTATTTGTTGTTTTTGTTGTTTTGGTCACGCTCTCAGCGAATGTCAAGGTGTCCAGAAATAGGAAACAGTATTTTTTGTTGCTTTGGGCACGCTCGAGGTGAATGTCAAGGTGTCCAGAAATTGAAAACAGTATTTGTTGTTGTTGATGTTCTGGGCACGCTCGAGGCGAATGTTAAGAGTTTCCTGAAATAGGAAACAGCATTTGTTGTTGTTGTTGTTGTGGGCATGCTCGAGGCGAATGTTAAGAGTTTTCAGGAATAGGAAACTGTTAGCTCACACAGTTTCTTCCCAGCCAATTAACGAGTTGGTTACGTCCCCCTTCTGAGACATTCTGAGGGCTTATTAAACATGGTTTTACCCATTAAATAAAAAATAACCCTTTGCGATCTTGCGTATACCGCACATGTATTCTTATTATATTATCAGAAAGTATTTTGACAAATGGATACAACACTGGATATTATTGATGAGGCTGAAGCTTTGACAGCCACAATTAGCAATGTGAGTACATTTTTTATTTTCGAAATAAAATTATTTTCCTTGGTCACACTCCAGTATATTCAGGTAAATCCCCTTCCCCCTCCAACTCTAATACAAACATTACTATTCAATCTTTATAGTCAATAGAAAACATAAAATTTGTTCTTTTTACCCTCAAAACCTAACTCCATCCCCCATTGTTTTTTACAACCAAATTCTCGCAAAAACAAATAATTATCTTTTCGATAAATTTAGCTTTTCTCTATTGTAATCTTTTCTCTAACTGAGACATCCGTCGCTCTTGTTATTAACCCGCACTGGTTTTGACACAAGGCTCCAGCGCGAGGCCTAAAATTAGCTGTCACCCTTTTTAAAGCACTTCCTGTAAAAGGTTTCTCAGATCAGAATGGGATTTTTTCTCCTGTCAAATTAAAACGGTTTCATGCAGAAAATTGCAATTTATTAAGCGCAGGCCTATACAATCTCTATTTGGAGAACCGGTGAAATCTCGTTATTTTCAAATTAAGGTCTAACAATATATTTAGGACATTGTCGAAAGGGGGGGAGGGCCATGCCTCAATTCTATGGCCATCATTTTAAAATGCAAAACAAAACTGTTTCTTCGCGTTAGGGCAGTAAGAGGACCGAGGGTTTCTAAAAAAAAAGATAGCTGTATTATGTGTACATTTACATCCAAGACTGTAATTTAGGCCTATAAGCTGCTAGGCTAACAATCTTTTTTTCTATTTTAAAGACCTATAGACGGGAGACATTTAAAAAATTTACTCAGCAAGGTAAAAATAGGGACATTTCTTGCAAATTTTACCTATTGCTTTGCTTTTGGCGTAGGGGTGCTTTCTTAGTGATAAATGCTTTTCTAGTCAAAATTATATGGATGATGATACTAATTTTCTTTCTGTAAAAAAGGGGGAAATTATTTTCGATACTAACTTTTTTCTCTTCTTTAAGGCCAATTGTGAAGAATGTGTGCCCCCTCCGTCAAAGAGAGCAAAAGAGGGTGAGGCAGCCCCAATGCAGCCTGTCAGAAAGTCAAAGAGAGAGTGGGCGGATACCTACAATGCCGAAGCCCCACTTATGCAAGATCATAAGGTTGTCTCTCATCATGGTTTTTCAAGGGTCTCAGGAGCTGCCCCGGCTGCACAGCCCTGTGAAATTGCTGGCTCAGCTGCACAAGATCATGAGGTTGCCCTCGAACACATACTACCTGGATCATCCGGCACCCAAGTGCAGCCAAAATTAGCAAATGTGAGCATTTTTTCTCAAACTATCTTATAGAAATATATAAAAACAAAACTTTTATTTTCAACCTAATATAAACTTATCTCAGCGGGGTATTAAAATATTAGCCCCTCGCTCCCAACCATTGTTTTCTCTGCTCCCCCCTCCCTCGGAGATATCTAAATATAATGTAATTTTGTTGCATGTCAACCCACTCTTTTTTTCTAATCTTTGCTATTTTCTCTGTTGCCATCGCTTCGCTATCTTATAAGCGAATATTTTTAGGTAATTTTCAAGTTTTTACTGCTATCTCTCACCGCTATGAAACTCAAAATGCTGTTTTTCACAATTGAATATCATCTTGTTTTAATCTTTGGATTAAAACTCCGCACAAGCATATAAATAGATCTGTTTCACCCCTTTTTCTGTCTTGTTCTATCATTGGTGGTTAGGCCAAGTCTAGGGTTTCAATGCTTTTACGTAATTTTGTGTTTGTTTCTGAAAATAGTGGAATTGGTTGCAAAATTAGCGTTAGATATTTAGGAAATTGGAATTCTATGTAAGAGCGAAACAAGTTATATCCCCAAAAATAATAATTGCTATTTATGACATTGCTGAAAAGGGGGAGGGGGTTGTTTTTCTCCTGTCAAATTAAAACGGTTTCATGCAGACAATTGCAATTTATTAAGCACATGCCTATGCAATCTCTATTTGCTGGAGAACCGGTGAAATCTCGTTATTTTCAAATTAAGGTCTAACAATATACTTAGGACATCTGTGAAAGGAGGGGAACATGACACAATTCTATCACCGCCTCATTGTAAAGTGAAAAAAAAAACTGTTCACGCGTTGGTGAACGGGTATGGCGCCGGGAATTCGCTGAGAAAAAGATAGCTTTTTGCACCGTAGAAGTCGGGAAGCGCCGCGGGCCCGAGAAGTGCCACGGGAAGCGCTGTGGGGAAGTGCCACGATGGGCGGCTCGGAGGGGGGAGCATTAAATAGTGGAAATTGGGAAAGGGGGTTGTTTGAACAAAATTAAATTGTCAATTTTATGTAAAGCGGTGTTTTAGATTGTAAATATCTTATATTAAGTTTTGATATTTTGGAACTTTCAGTTGAATTAACCAAATGCTACTATGTGCATTCTGCTACTACTACTAAGCGCCGACTTTAAATAATAATCCAAATTTTAAAATCAGTTAGGATGATTTGAACATTTTGAAAATAAGCTATTTTTTTCGTTTATAGGTTGGACGACCATTGGTTCCTTATTCAATGTTACCATCGTCCTCATCAGCTGGTGAAGGAGAGGAAGCATCGGTGGACTTACAGAGCAATTCACCATAGAGCGACTCTGTACTGGAAATTCCAGATAATATTGATGAGTTTATAGAAAATTTTTTAAATGTAGAATATAGCGCAGTTGGGCAGGGGGACTTACCTTTGCTAAGTCCAAACACGCTACATCTTTTGGAGGATTTTACAAACGAATTAACAGGGAATCCTCCTCCTCCTCCTCCAACCCCCGATACCCTAATGAATCCACTTCAAACAACTGAAGGGGAGCATTCACATACCCCAGATATTGTTGAACAACTTGGGGGAGGGGGAGAGGATGATATACAAGAGGGGGAGGGGGTACAACTATTCCCGATTTTCAATTGTCCAACACAATTTTAAATGCAATAGTTGTCTACACTGCGACTTTTGGGGATCCATTTAATTCACTAATGGGGGGAAAATTTGTGTTTGATCCCATAGAAATTGTGCATGTCTATGTAGACATGCACAAATCGTGCACTACTGTAGAAATCGTGCACTACTGGAGAATCAAATTCAATTGTGGGGGAAGGATTCAATTAAGGTTTCTATTGTTTTAAAGGTTTTTTATTTAAATAAGGGGAAAAGTGAAGTTTATCATCATTATGTATATTCCGAGATGCGGTTGATTTATTCGAATTTAGAAAATTTTGAGGGTGTTTTCATGGAGTTGGTAGATTAAACTATTACGCATCTCGAGAACTATAACGAAAATGGTAGCGGGTCTCTAGTTTTATTTATTGAAAATTTAAGTATGAATATATGTAAATTTAAGAAAGATTTTATTTTAAGTGTGGGGTGCGGATCGATAAGGATACAGTATTAAATTATAATACAGATTTAATATGTTGTTGTTTTGTTCAGCAGATTTGTTTTGAAACAGATCAAAAATTTTTCAAGTATGCTTTCCTCATATCAGCATTTCAGCCTCTAGCAGATGACGCTACCAAGACGAATTTAGATCACTGGGCTGTACATGGGAAGGAAGGGTCCAATTTCCCCATTGTCGATTTCTCTTGTTTAGAAGGAAAATACCCAGTAACGCTTCGATCTATTGATATTTTTGAAAGGGCTAATGCCCATTTAAATATCGGCGTTACTGTGGTTCAGTATGAAACTGAATTTGAAGATGGAGTTCGTTTAAAAAAGAAGGGGGTGGTATTCCCTGTAAGGGGCTCATCAATTGATTTGGTTAGAAATTGGGTTTGGTTGTTATACACATCACCTAGTGAACCGAATGCAATTGGCCATTTTAACCCTATCACAGACATAAGTAAAGTTCTGGGGGAGGGTAAGAATAAGGGGTATGTTTCTACTGTCCGACATGCCTCTCTAGATTTTGGACTGAATTAAAGTTGCAAAATCATATGAGGCACTGTAGCCGACATGGCTACCAGACAGTAGAAACGGTTTCAGGGGATAGGGCTATTTTACGCTTTAAAAATTTCCAGAACACCCTCCTCCAATGCAACAAAATATCTTTAGACTGTGAAGCTAAGTTGGTTGAGGTGAACAATCCCCGATTTCCAAATCGAATCACAGAACAACAGGCTATTGCAGTGTCCTATGCTCATGCGCAAAGAGACAGTTCTAACACCATGTAGTTGTTAGAAATAGTAGAAACATTGGATGAGAACGAGTGTATGGACAAGGCATTGTCTAAACTAATTGACACGGCTAATGGTGCTATTTCTCGTTTGAGAAATACCCATTATCCAATGGTGCTGTCTGCAGAGGATCGTCTCGCGAATACAAATCAAAAAATATGTTGGGTTTTTAAGGGGGACTTTGAAGAGGGGGATAAGAGGACTAAAGGGAAAAGAGGGGGGAGGGGGAAAGTCAGAGATCATAATCACTTGTGGCAGGAAATATCTTCTGGGGGTAGTAATTTTAGAGGGGTTGCGCATCAATCGTGTAACTTAAATGTTAGCGAGCAGTTTTTTATCCCTGTTTTTATTCACAACTCTAATTACGATTTAAAATTTATTTTACCGGCACTGGCACGTATGCCCAGGGAGGGAGGGGGAGTAGACAGTCCATGGGTAAACAATTCATTTACCTATAACATTATTCCCAAATCGGCCGAGAAGTTGTTGATTCTCGAGCTGAAATGGCAGGCAGTGGATAACGGGCATACGTGTTGGAATAAAATCAGGTTTTTAGATTCCTTTATTTTTTTTCCCAAGGCATTGAGTCAATTGATTCAAGTGCAGAAAAGCGTCAATTTTGATAGCTTTCCCTTGCTTAAACAGTACTTTCTAGACAGTGAAATGTATGATCTGTTGACCTGCAAAGGTATATATGCATACGATTATTACTGTTCTGGCGCTCGCTTAAGCGAGGTGAAACTACCTCCTATTGAAGCTTTTTACAATTTACTGACCAGCAGTGAATGCAAAGCGGAGGAGTATGAGTTTGCCAAGAAGGTGTGGTCTAAGGGGGATTGTAAAAATGGGTGGGATTATTGTAGACTGTACTTGGCCAGTGACGTTCTAACTCTGTTGGATATAGTTTGTAAGAACACAGACCAAATCTATTCAGAGTTCGGGTTAGATATAGGCTATTATTTTTCCAAACCCCATTTGGTGATGGATTTGATTTTAAAAATTAGTAGGGAGGAAATAGGCCTAATCACCAACGTAGATCAACACCTTTTTTTAGAGCGTTCAATGAGGGGAGGGTATGTTTTTCATGGGGACCGCGTCTTACCAACCGATCCGAGCGGACAAAACACCGGTTCAAAGTCAAATGCAGTGTTCTTGGACATGAACTCATTGTACCCCTTTGCAATTTCCCACTACTCTTTGCCGTATGGGAACTATCAATGGCTTGAGAATCCTTGTTAGTCCCCCGAAATTACCACCGTCGAGGACAATGGGCCACAAGGATAGTTCTTTGAAATTGACGGGCATATTCCTCTGGCGCTTCACGACTCAGTCAAAGATTTTGTCTTTCCCTCTATTAATCGATCCGTGAGAAGGGACTCTCTGAGCCCCTACAATCGATCATTGGTTGAAGATATGGGGATGCACTGGACTCCCTCCAAACAGAAACTGATTGCTGATTTGGACCCTAAGGAGAATATCGTTGTTCACCACGTGCTTTTGCACTGAATGGTGAGCAATGGTTTCAAAATCTCCAAAATACATAGGGTCCTGCAATTCAATCAGTGACCGTATTTGAAAACGTTTATTAACACTTTTGTCAATAAATGCTCTAGGGCAAACTCAAAGGTAGAGAAGGAATTGTACAAGCTGATTCTAAATTCAGGGTTTGGCAAAATATGGGAAAGCGTACGTAATAGATCTTGCTGCGACGTCGTGACTGACCCTCTAGAGTGTGCACTGATTATTGCCGAACCCAATTTTACATCGTTCACGAGCATAGAGACTGGCATGGTTCTTCTACACAGGCGAAAGAGAAATGTGGTACTGAACAAGAATATAGCAGGCGGCAGTTCAGTACTGGAAATTTCCAAAAAGATCATGTAGTCGTTTTTTTAGAATGTGTGCAAGGTGCAATGGCCACGGGCAATGACCCAATGGCAATGACCCCACTTTTAAATTCACTGTAATGTTCAACTGTGCTAGTTCATGTTCCATGTGTTTTTTTTTCAAGTGCTCATGTTTTGTACAGAAAAGTGTGTGTTTGCTACTAATGTAAATAAAGTGTTGTTGTTGATGAACAAAGTGTTTAAAAAAAATAAGTGTTGTTCATGTTGATGGACAAAAAGTGTTTAAAGACAATAAGTTTCATTTTTATCATTGTTCATGTTGAACAAATAGAATTTTCATGTTGCCGAAATAAATGACCATGAAATATTGTCAGGTTCTTGTTGAACATAAAGTGTTATTCTTATCGTTGTTCATGTTGAACAAATAGAGTTTTCATGTTGTTGAAATAAATGCTGGCATGAAATATTGTTGTTTTTCTTGTTGAACAAGTGTTATTCTTATCGTTGTTCATGTTGAACAAATAGAGTTTTCATGTTGCCGAAAAAAATGCTGCCATGAAATATTGTTTTTTTGTTGTTAACCAGTACTAGATAGATCTATGGGAAATTATTACTACTTATTCATTGGACACGTATGATTTACAGTTAGTTTTAGTCCAACTGTTGTCAAAAGCAGCAGCATGTATCAATTTAAAACACTCTTAAGATCGTTTCTGTTTGGGCCCTCAATGTAGGGGAAAACAACACTCTTAACTAAAATAATTAAAAATTGTGATAAAATGTTTTTGGAAAACCGAAAAAAATCTACTATTGCTATAGTATTTGGCAAGAGTCCTATGATCAAATAAAAGCAATTGCCACAACCATACCAATACAATTCATACGGGGACTTGATGTTTTCAATAGTATTGAATCAAACTCTTGGTTGATTATTGAGGATTTAGCTGAAGCCATTGAACAGTTCTCACAGGAAATGCTACAACTGTTCACTGTTCGCTCCCACAATGAGCACATTTCCATAACCCTAGTTCTATACAATCTGTTTCATCAGAGCAAATGTATGCGAGCCCTTGCTTTGAATTGCACCATCTGTATTATCTATCGAGTTGTTCGTGATTCTAGCTCGCTCATAACTCTCAACAAACAGATATACCCCGGCGCCCCTAAATTTCTGTTGTCACCGTACTTTCAGGCGACTAACAAACCCTACGGTTACATTTTGTAACCGTAGGATCTGAATCAGAGCACACCCGAGGATCTACGTGTAGTAACCGACATTTTCAACAATTTCAACAATGTAATTACAGTATATCTTCCGGTGAACAGTAGAAAAGGCTATTAGTTGCAATTATGACACTGAAGAAACTACACGAACAACGGCATTTATTTTCTGTTTTAAGTACTTCAAAACCATTGCTTAGGAAGGCAATACTCAAACATGGTGTTGACAATGATTTCATTAATCTAATATCTGAACTTTGTTTAAATTTAACTGAGGGCAATGTTCAACTGCCAGAAGGTGTTAGACAACAGACAAAGCAACATCGTTCCACTGTACACACCTTGGCTTGTAAAAACAAGGGGAACATTTTTAAAAGAAAACAACTCCTTCAAGCGGGCGGTAGCTTTTTCACACTTTTACTGCCAATAATTGCAGGACTTGTAAACAGTTTTCTCTAGAGAATGGCTAAACCTTATAAATTGACACCATTTGAACTTGTCCTCTCGCCCGTCAAACATTTTGAAGACAATCTAAACAAATTCATTAATGATGAGAATATTGCCGATGACAAAAAATTGCCTTTACTTCAAGATGCATTGCGACTTGTGGACAAACATAAACCTTATCGTGAGAGACCCGTCGCCACCGCCACCAATCCCTCTAAACAGGAAAAACCTCCTCAAGATTCTGCACAATCAAAGAAGAAGGAATTGAATTCAATTGTATCTAAAATTGGAAACCTATTGCCCCTGACCTATCGAGAACAGAGTAAAAGAGTATTATCTTATCTCACGTTGGAAACTGATGATCAAGTTGAAGTCGACAGCACAGGGAAACGAATTATAATTCAGGGAAAAAGTTATAATCTAGTTGATTTAATTTGTGATATGGTGACGAATCGTAAAGGACTATTATCATTTCACAATAATCTATACACCTTTCTAAGTGCATCAAACTTTCCCAAATGTCTTATTGGCAATAAGCAAATTCTAAAGAAACTAAGAGAATATAGTCCTCCAACAACGCCAACACCATTTAAAAAAGAAGAAGATGCAATATTTGAAAATACTAGCAGCAGCAGCAATGATTTTATAACACCTGTGGATTCTAGTCAAAAGAGAAGACGAATTGATTCACCCTCCAGTGTGCAAAAGGGGAGTGGACATTACACTACGTGTTTGCGTTCAAAATGGATGAAGTTCTGAAAGGTGTCTATGAAAATATTGGTGAAGCGGGAAGTTTAAGTTCTCCCAAAACATTCTCTAAAGTTGTCTCCGGCACCACATTGAAAAAAGCAAAAGAGTTTCTAGAGAATGAATCGAGTTACACACTGCACCGAAATCACAGGCTTCGCAGCAAACAATATCGACAAACTAAAGCCTTTTTCCCTCTGCATAGAATGCAAACGGATGTTTTTATTCTAGATACACTTCAACGGCGTCGCAATGACCCCTAAAAATATATTCTGGTGGCAATCATTATCTTTAGTCGCTATGCCTATGCCATTCCACTGCGATCAAAGAGAGGTGTTGAAGTTGCTCAGGCCATTGAAAGTATTCTTGAACACGATTCGTATAGCAAAATTCAATAGGATCGTGGTAGCGAATTTGTTAATCCCCAAGTGCGAATGGTTTTTTCGAAATACAATAAAACACTCTATCGCTGTCGAAGTCTAATAAAGTCTGCATTGGCTGAACGATTATTAAGAACGATTCGTCTATTAATTTCAAGATATTGTACCCTGAAAAATACACCGGCTTTTATTCATGATTTAGATAAAATCATGCAGATATACAACCAGCGACCTCATCGATGACTGTCCAACTCAAGCCTTCGGGATGTTCACTACAATGAAAATACATTTGATGCTTTTCTAAAGCAATATTCCAATGGTGAAAAAGAAAAAAAATGTGAAGAAGAAATTAAATGTTGGCGATACTGTTCGAATTAAAAGAACCACCAGTATTTTTGAAAAGGGAATTTTTTATAGAGGACTGAACTTTTTAAAGTGTCAAAAATCCTAGATACCGAACCCAAGAAACATTTACTGCGATATGCCAAAGATGACGATATACTGGGTGGTTCATATGAATATGAACTACAAAAAGTTAGAAACACTAGTGAAATTTATCAAATTGAAAAGATATTAAAGAGTCGTACACGCCATTGCAAGAGACAGTTGCTTGTTCGCTGGCTAGGACACAACTCAGATTTTGATTCTTGGGTTAGTGCTGAAGATATTGACAATGCCCAATGATTTCTATGTGACTTTCATGTCCAATGTTTCCGATATTCTCTACAATGACTTGAATAGAACAAGTGATTTTTGGACGAAACTCTCCCCCACCATCAAATTAGACGACGGAAAGTATGAAGGGGCTCTTGTCGACTATATTCTCAAAAATACCTATGACATCCTGAGAAAGGATCATAAATATGAAATAAAAATTTGACCCCATGACTGGCCGCCACCACCAACCTCAAGTGATCAAGAACAAATTCAAAAAATCAATTGGATGAATTATCCATATTTTGAATTACCCTACGGGGATCTCACCTGTATGAATGATTTATGACGTTCTATTAATAAAAGAATTTCCGCTCGTAAAAAAGGAGCTTTTCATTTCAACTATTCAAAGGAGGAGGGCAAGATCTACATTACTTCACCTATTTCTAACGAAAAGGTTATTCTCAATGATAACCTAAAGGATGTTCTTGGCCTTAAGCTCAATATAATCAATGGCAAAAGTGCCGGAAACACTAATTTCATTTTTGCTGACTACCCGCCCTCCTTCTCCACAGACACTTGTATATTTCTCTACGCCTCATTTGTGGAAACATCTCCGGTCGGTAATTCAAATGTTCCCCTCCTACGAGTTCTTTAACGAAAAACCAATCGAGAACATATTCACCACTACAATATAAAGCATCTTCAGTATATTCCCATAAACACTTCCTATTTGGAACTCTGTCAGTTAACACTAAGAACTGAATTGGGTGATCCCATAGCAATTTCAAAAGGTTTGGCTGTGATTACATGTCATTTTCGTCCCATCGTTCAACAGCAAGATGTCTAATAGAAAAGTGGTATTCACTTGTCCTGATATTACTGCTATGTTAATACTCTTAGACCAAGACAACAGGGCAATGGAATGGACTACTACAAGGGTCGCTCGTCAATGTCCGGCTATGGTCTTGGCAGTTGGTTTGCTAAGCTGTTTCGCTCTTCACTACCACTGGCTAGAAAATATCTTGTACCGGCTGCGACAGATTTTGCATCCTCTACACTATACAATTGGGGCTCTGGCAAGGATTTTAAAAAAAGTGCTTCGGAAAATCTTAGATCAAGTGCGCGAACCCTTGGCAAGAGATTAAAACAAAATGGTAAAGGATTAAAAAGTCAAGAAACAACGCATCACTCATCAGTCTCCACTCAGGTCGGAAACGAAAGACATCACCACTCTTGTCAAAGAAAAGAAGGAAAAATACGACACGTAGTGTAAACAGAAGAAGAAGCCCCAGGAAGAAAATTGTTAGATCAAAACTAGATTTCTTCTCTTAAGATGTCCTAACTGCCACATAAGGATTCTCAACTTTCAATCACCGCCTCATTGAATCTCATTGCCTCATTGAACAATTTTATCCACAACAATATCCACTTCGATAATATCCTCCGATAATATCCACTTTCAAATTTATTCCAATGAAGACTACTTTATGGACATGTCTTCGATATTTATAAATTTACAAATGAAAGTCCGGAAATCCAATAATACAATGCCAATTCGGGCCGATAGAATATCCTATGAAAATTGTATATTACATAATCTATTTCGTCAAATCAGTGTCTACATCAATGGCACGCTGGTGAGCACAAGCAACAATCTCTCAAATTATACAAGCTATATGCAATTCATGTTGAGGACACCCAAGTCATACAAGGAATTGAGAGGCATCTCCAATCATTGGGCTATGAATATATTACTAATACTGATAGTACAGATGCACTTAAAAATGCTACAACTAGGGAATTACATCTAGTTGGAAAAATATATCATGAAATATTTAATTAACCCCAATGGCTGCCACCCAATGTTAAAGTGGATATAAAATTGACGCTTGCAACCTCCAATTTCATATTGAGAAAAGAACTTGCAGCCAATCCTGATGTAAGTCTCTCCCTCACTTCGGCAATACTTCATGTACGCAAACAACAGGTCATGAGTTCTGTTGCTTTGGCCGTGGAAAAACTGAGAACCAATGGAAATAATATTAAACTACTTGTTCCTCATACAATCACCAATCAACGTCATATTGCCATGGGCTCACGCACCTTCACCGATTCATCCTTTATCAATGGCGAAACTCCATCAAAACTCGCTTCGGCATTTGTAAAAAGTGCAAGTGCAATAGGATCGTGGACTAAATGCCCACATAAATTCGAGATGTTTGGACTTTCATCTCTTGTGTGCAAAGTAAACGGTATCACACTCTACAATGTATCTTTTGATAAATCCTATAGAACATTGTATCAATTGACCATGCAAACCCTAGTGTAATGGGGGGGGGGGGGTTTGTGTTAATGAGATGGCTAGTTTTCAAGGAAAGGGAAGCTTTCGAAAAAAGGGGTTTTGTTCTTCTGCTTCAAGTTATTTCTTTGCATATGATTTCCTCATTTAATTATTTCTATGGGTAATTTTCAGCTTAACTCTTGGTTGATGGTTCGCGAGTGGCAGACTTAAGTGGAGGCGGAACTTCGTGTGTAGGGAGCTTAAATTAACAGTACAAATAGGGAGCTCGTTTTAACGACCATACTGAGTCGAAATCAGATTGAATGGATTCAGTTTCCCTTGGTAGCGAATGGAGCCACAAGGACAAGCTATCTGGAGAAATACTAGCATAAAGATGATGAAGTAAGAAGATGATGTATTTATTTACTCACAGAAGTGTAACAGAGCTTCTGTAAATCAAAACACTTGCAGTAATCCGCACTAGGTTAAAACTGGTCACTTATTCAATGATATTGTAAATTTAATCACGTAGGATGAAAGGTTGAAAGTGAGTCTACAATAAACTGACCCGAATCTCAAGTAAAACTCATAAGATTCATTCAAGATTGAAATAAGACTGGAAAAGACTCCAAATAGACTGCAATAAGACTCCAAAATAGACTGACATAAGACTGGAAAAGACTGCAAATAGACTGCAATAAGACTCCAAAATAGACTGACATAAGACTGACTGCAAATTGCTAAGTTCGAAAACACTATACTCTCAGATTTTAGCCGAAGGATACATACGGGCGTTACTGAAGAGCGCATTATATTGATCCTATTGGTTCAAATTTTTTGTCTTCTATTACTATTGGGCAGTGCTGTCCCAATCAGCTACTCGATTTTAATTAACTTTTGATAGGATTTATGACTCTTTAAAACTTCACTTAGGAATTCTTCCTAGCATGATACAATTTTTTACTTGATACAAAGTTTAACATCGTATTTCACGCAAATATTTTCAGAAGCTTTTCCTTGTAATTTATACAATTTTTGACACCTTTTATGCAAATTTCAAACCTAAGATTTAGATTACATGGTTGGTTACATGTCAAGTGAAATTGGTTATCCTGCATATTTATTGCTGTTGCCTTCTTTTGTGGGAACGATTTTTTCATAGTTACAATTGTAAAACAATGTTTCGCTACTTTTTAAATTTGACAATTAATTGTTACTTAAATTGTTTGGGTTTACATTCTGGGCATTTTTACTAGGAAAATTTTTGGGGTATTGGAAATTGATTCCATTACATATCATCCTTCCCATTCTTAACGATGTCCTCATCGTTGTGTTACCCTACTCTTTCTACTCTCTTAAATTTTGATCTTGCTTTCCCCCTTTTTTTTTTTATTTTGACTAGGTATTTGTTACTTGAATTAACTTAGCCTTGGTAAGATATATATTTTTTTTTCATGTTCCGGATTGTTTTACTAGACTACATGTATTAAAACATCACCTTAAAGTCCACCGCCTATACACTCTATTTGACGAAAAGGTCAAAGAGTTTCTATTGACTAACAAATTTGATTATATGATTATGTAATAATTATTTTTCCCTCCACCTACTGCTAAAATTCCTTCACCTGATATGCTAATAATTCTACATAGTTCTAACTAATTAAGTACTGCCTTTGCGACTATTTTATTACTGAAAATGGTACATATTTGCTTTTTCTCTAAACTTAACTATATTTCCACCTGACATTATAATGATACGATACGTAATTGATTCTATTTGGTTCTACATGGTTCTAACTAATCGAGTTCTGCTTTTGCAACTATTTTATCACTTAAAATGGTACATATTTATTTTCTTTCTCTAAACTTGACTATACTTCCACCTGACATTATAATGATACAATACATAACTGACTTCAAGGGCACTAATATATATATAGGATAAATGATTGGAAATGAAAGGTTTCACAATATAATTTTTAAACTTGATGTCTGATTGCAACGTTGGGTTAATGTAATTTACCCTTATTTTCAACTGATTATAAAAGGTTTTTCAGCATTCACTAAAGTTATAGTTAGATACATAAGATTCACACTTACTTCATCATTCTACGTGTCTATAATACTCACATACGTTGTCACTTTACTTGGCGCTTCCGTTTAATTAATCACTGGGTTGGCTAATTGTTTATGGTTTGTCTTTGTGGTGTTTTACTTTTTGCTACTTGTTCCTCGGGATAATTCTTTGCATTGTTCATAGGTATGACCACTTGCACAAAATTGTCCGTGCGTGGTTCGTCACTTCAAACACGAGGGGTTGATGTCACAGAGTTGTTGAAATGTTTATGGATATGTAAACCTTGGAGGATTGGTTACATGAAATGGGTATCTTGATCGCTGGGCTGGGTATCTCTTCTTGGATACTTTTATCCTCGGGAAAATCTAATACTCGTACAGTCTGTGTTTCCCGTAAATTGTTCACGTACAGTCTTTCCTTTTTTTGGACTATGGGTTATGTAAGACATGTAAGGATAATTATGGATGGATTAAAATTCTATCTCAGGTTCTATATTTGATGCATTGTCTTTGATTCTTGTTATAATGATATATCATCATCGAGGGATTAAAAAGATAATGACGGGTTGGTTCTCTTCTTTTTACACTTCATTTTGGGAAAAATTTAGCACGTACAGTTTTTATTTCCCACAAAATAGATTATGGTTGGTTCGTCTTTTCATGGAGGATAGTTTGGTTTTGTGACATCTAATAATGATTGGGTATGTTCAAAACTTGATCTTTGCATCTTGGTTTAACATATTGTCTTTGATCTGAGGCTTTAGATATACTATCTTTGAGGAATTGGCTCCAGGGTTATTCTTGGTGGTCTAAACATTAAATCTTAATGACCTTGTCGTCTAAGGATAGTTTTTTGACGGATTTTTATGCAGTTTTACGACATGACTGGTCGGGGTGGATCAATTAATTTATGAATATCTATATATGGAGTTCTTGATTCGCCGATAGTGGTTGGGGTAGTGTTACCTGGTACTAGGCTTGGATAACTTGGATTTTATTTAGGTCATGGTCTTCAGGGGTTTCCTCGGTGAGTACTTTCGGTGGTTGACAAATGATGAGAGTAGATGCCTCTGGGTTGTATCTGTGTTGTTTGCTGGTACACCAATAGTTAATCTTCACTTATTACTCTGCATCCTAGAATATAAATATCTGGGCAGAATCATATACTCTTCATGATCACACGAGTTAAAACACGAACAGCAATAATACAATATTATACGGGGACTATTGTTTTAAATAATAGTCGTGATTAGTCGTACTAATCATATCAATTTAATATTGGTATATTTAAACTCAAAGATAAAATGAATAAAAGCAATCATCATGCTCTACATGCATATTGCAGCGATACGAGACAATTTAAGTAATCATACGAAAAATGATTATGTCTACAAAAAAATTAACACAATATGAAATTTTCAAGATTTGGTGATTATATATATATACTTGTATAGATGTGCGTTTGACATCTGTACAATATTTAATACATTCTTAAATGTTATTCAACACTTATCTACTTTAGCATTAACTTTTCTATTATATAACTACATGCGAGGTAGGTTACATGGTTTTATGAGAGGTCTTGATTTAGTATAAATTTTCAAGTTTTTACTGTTTATGCGCGTCCATGCCGCTTAAGAAATACATCTTTGCAGTTGCATGGGTTTACACAAACAGTAAGTAGAGATTTAGGATTGGACATGGCACGAATGAGGACCTCTACTCCCATTCGCTCGATCATGTCCTCCCTAACTTTTTGTTTAAGGATTATCAGGGAGTTCCGGGTTTAGATTTTGTATCTCACTCGGCTCAATGTGATCTGACTTTGCTCTTTTTCTACGTGTCATTCTCAAAATTCTTCCTTAATTTAGGTTCAATACGATTCTTATAGAATACGAGACCATGAATACGAATCCGACCGTCAGGAGGATATACCCCCAAAAATTCGTTGAGAATATTCCGTATCTACTCTCTACATACGTCAATCTTTGGTTTTCATTGGTAAATAGGGGAATTTGAGAGTCTAAGGTTTCTTTTATTTTTGTTAGTGGTAAGGTTCCCTTGATAGTCTCTATTTTTGACCATATTACAGTTTTCCCTTCTTCGTTTGTGATATTGGGTATTGTATATGATGAATTTATTGGTTTGAAATTGACCACCTTGGGGCTTATTATATTCGTGCTTGTGGTTATCAGTGGTGTCTGTACCGTGGCTTCCTTGGTCACCAGTCGGCATCCTTGTTTTACTGTCACCGTTCCCACGTCCTGTAATAGTAGTTCGGTTCTGTAGCTTGGGTCGATTTTTTCTGTGCCATTATAACAAGAGATAGTCCCGGCTGTTTCTTTTGGAACGGAGAATAGCCATAGGTCATTTCTAAGATGAATAAATACTTCTCGCTTAGTACCACCTATTAGCGCTTCGCATGAATTTGGAATTTCCTCTTGTTGAGTTTCTTTTAAGAATATATCTAACATACAGGATCCAGGCTTTACATTATAAATAGGCAGGGTTAGTTGACATACTAGATTTTTGAATGCTATGCATTCCTTAAGGTCCTGTGGATTTGCTAAGGCATATTTTCTTCTATCTTGATCGACAAGTAACTATTCCGCTTTGGGGGTGATAGACATGAACGAATTGGTTTTACCTATATTGGCGGGGAACGTAGAAATTTTATACAAGTCATATATGGATTGTTGATTTATTAATGGAATTGTTACTACTGCAAATAGTTGTTCGCTTATTTCTGTTATATGAACTTTTAGTTTGGTGTAATACTGAAACAGGTTTGCTACTTCTGGTTCTGTTGGTAGATGTAGGCCGAACGTTAGATGTGTTTTATATCGTCTAAGATACTTTTTAGGTTCGAAGGGTCCACCAGGTCATATGACAAGGTTCCTCCAGTAAGGGCAAATAATGCAAATTCAAATTTGCTGACATCAGTTGCCAATTTAAGTAAAGACATTGTCACTATGTCTAGTGATACCATGGTGAGACTTGAATCGGAAATCGCACGATCTACTTCATTTTTTAGATAATTCCTTATGATTTCTGTTTTTGATATTTTTTTTGAAATTGCTTCAGTTTTGTCTCTCTGATAATTGGCTATTCTGGCTTGTATTTTTTGGACGTGTAAGGTCAAGATCATGGCGTTATTTAGTTTTCCTACGTTTTCCCTTAGGATATTTAGGTCTTCCTCAGTCGAAAGCCCGAATAAGCGTGAGGCTAATTCTCCCACGATTGGTATTAGACTAGCTGATCTGCGGTATTTGCTTTTTCAAATGAATACTTCAAAGATTCTTGTGGTACTTTGCTTTAACTTTTGTATTTCTCTATTGAATAATTCAAATAATGCCTGCAGTCTTTGTCTATACAGTATTAAGAAAGATTGGTGGATTGATACTCTTAGGGCGTTTTTTTCTTTTAGTTCAGGTAATGGTTCGATATATTCCCTTGCCGGCTCGTCGGCCATTGCTAATCTTGCACAAGTACGTTTGCCATCTATTGTCCAACATTTCTTGTGTAAGTAATCGTCTTCTTCCTCTTTTTTATTTTTATTTTTCTTTTCTACTGGTTGAATTGCTTGTACTTTTATCGTTTATATTTCGGTATGCCTCACGGGGATTCTTGCTCTAAAGCCTATAGTAAATACACCAATCGACCGGGTGCGGTAATAAGTGGGTCCTGTTGACCACGTCCATTTTGTAGGTATCGTTGGTCTTAGATAAGTTAGTGTGGTCAAATTTCTAGGTGATTCCTTGCTAAGTGCGCTCATTTCTTGGACTGTGCTCGTCGTAGTTTCCGACATTGAAGATTGTATATCTCTTACTGGGGTCTCATATGTAGGCGTGGTTGTCTTGGTATTGCTTCTTTTTCTTTTTGTAGGATTTTTATTCTTATCATCTTTTTGTGTATTTGAGAATTTTAATACCTTTAGGTTGATAATTTGTTTGTAGTCTTTTTCCTTTGTGAGTTTTGATAATATTTGTTTTGTAATATTTTGTTCAGCATGATTTTGCCATAATTTCTTGAGAAAAGTCCATAGGCTCGGTAGTTCATTTAGCATGGCGTAATTTCCACCATAGAGTTTATTTTTCTTGGAAGTTGTCAAGAAGGAACCTGTGGTATATTTTGTCGTAGTATATTCGCTTATAGATCCGTCCGCATTACTTAATTCTCTTTTCCTTCTGTTTCCTCTGTTGTTAGTTCCTAGAGCTTTATCGATTTCTGCCATTTTCTTGTCAAAATAGTCCACTATGAATTTTGACTTCAGTTTAGGAGGAATGGGGGGTAGATTTCCTGAATTTTCCTTGTGGTGCATGTCTTTCGTGGTCTGCAAGCTTTTGTCAGATTTTAAGAATTGGAATATAGAGTCCTTTAATTCATTGGTATTTTTCTCCAGTCCCATTATTTGTTGAAATAGCGTTTCAAACGGTTTGAGATCCAGTTTCATAAATATTTTCCAGGCATTGTGGCCTGCAAGTAACGAGTTCTCATGTTTGAAGATTATTCCATTTTCTACGATATCTTGAGCTATCGTTTGGGAAATGAAGATTGCTATGACATTTGTTATCCACATCCTTTTTGCTGTTTCTGAAATTAAAATTTCATTAGACATAATACAGGAAAACTTCTTATTATTGATACTCGAACGAGAATTTAGATTCTTGTTATTTGTTCTTTTTTTCTTTTAGGGAAGGAAACAAGGTATTAATTATGATATTATATTTATATTATTTTATGATAATCTTCGTTGCCCAAAGGAAACAAGGTAAGATTAAGATTCGTGGTCGTACAATTTGTTTCTTTGCTTATGGTGAACGTACGGCTGATTCTTAGGCTGGGGGGATAGATATTTCATTTGTTTTCACACAAGGATTTATCTTTTAACAAAAAATGCGTACGTTATTTAATATTTCGATTGGGACAATTTTTTTGATTTCTTGACTACTTTTGATTTTGCTTCATAGGTTTTTATTCTTTTGAATATAATTTCATTTCTTTTGGCTTTATAGGTCACACTTCTAGGATTATGTAAATATTGTTTGTAGTATTTAATCTCTTGGAGGGGGTCATGCTTTCCACGGTATTTAACGCAGTCTGAATTTCCTTCAATCTTATAAACTAACTTTTGTTTTCTACATGTGTCAACAAGTAGTAAGTCTGTCTGACAAAGTCCTTTAACATACCAGTACCGGATTTTGTATTGCTTTTGTGACTTCCTAATTTCAGGTTGAATAAAATGGAGGTATTTCCCCTTTCTACCGTTATATTTGATTCCTAAATTGCCTCTCGCTGGCCGATATTTTGGGGTGTTTGCGAAATCTAGACCGAACTCATAGGATTTTACATCAAATTTCCTTAAATCATACTTACCGTCCCATTTTTTGCAAAGACTTCTTCCCCTGATTTATTCACGACGATCATTGCAGCCGAGTATATGACGTTTTCTTTTGCATGTTTTATACACATGTAATCCGTATCAATAATTGCTTTGGCAATTGTTCTGAAATGAAAGGTAGTTTCTATTGATTTTTTGTCTAGTTAACTTTTCAAGATTGGTTATAGTCATGGTACACTCTAGGTCAAGTTCAAACTCCCTTTTTACGGGCATTTCCTCAATACATCGGGTACTCATTCATTCGACCGCAATTCGAGTCATCTAAGCTCCATCTTAACCAATAATGAATTATTACATTGAGTGAGAAGGAAAAAAGTTAACTTCAGGTCGTTGAGGTTGAACTACTTTTTCACCGGTGCCACCTTGCACCTGGCTATTTGTGTTTTCAAACATAATTCGGTTTCCTAAAGCTCCATAATTTAGTTTAACGACTTTGCGGTCGCATTTTTACGAACTTCATAAAGGCTTGAGATCGTAGAGACTTTCAAGAAACTACCTTCTCTTTTCAATATAAAGACAATTTATTTAGAGTTCGTGACATTTGCTCTACTTCATAGTTTTATAAATGTGTATACACTACTGGTTTGTCCATATAACGCACTGTTTTTCTTTGTTAACGATAATAATCGATTATCATAGCCATAACACTTCAGGTAATATCAGAGGGTTCTTTTATTATTCGTTTCAACGAGATTATTTATATATACAATTTATTCCACTAATATTAGGTTTTAATTTCAATATTGGTGAATCGTCCGGCAGCGCCGCCCTTGAGATTGGGGATTTAAGCATATCGAGAAGTTGATAATCTTCCCATGACGAAACATTTGAGCTGAGAAACTTGAGTTCGAATTTTATATTATCTTTTCCGCCTTTAGGTGAGTTTAGGTACATTAAATACACCAATAATTGGTTTGGGAGATGCAGGCCTGGGTTGTGCCACACTGGAAGGCCATTTGTTTAAGAATTTTGACGAATAAGCAGTTGTAATGCTTGCCAAGCAACGTCTTGTTGTGCACTCAAGTCTCGTATCCATGTAACTTTTTCTCAACAGAGGGTGAAAGTCAAGTGATTGCATGGTGGGATAATATACGCCATGCTCATCCCTGGCTCTGACCTCCTATGCTTGGGGGTTCATCCGTTTTCACTATTGTATGTCGTATGGATATTTGAGTTATTCCTCCTATACCATTTCCAAAGTATTTCATGAGATTGTTCGCTGACTATTACTTTATCTTGCTTTTATGAATTAGAATAGCCATGTATACTGAGCTTTTATTAATTATTAAAATAAAAAAAAATTTTGTTACCGTTTGAAGAGTGCGGAGTACTACTACTATTTTTTAGTTAAAAGTAAGCTTTGCTTTGTTTAAGTGTGTTTTTTTTCTTTTAAATAAATAAAAAAAAAAATTAATCACCGTTTTAAGCGCATGAGGTACTCCTACTGGTTTTTAACCAAAAGTTTTTTTTACATGTTCTGAGTGGGTTTTTCGGTTTTGAATTGTTAATGAAAGGGTTGTATTATGTTATAGACAATCATATTTTAATCAATGCAATAACTGCCGACGAACTTGAAGGATTCCTCTAATTTTCACTTAGGATTCAATGTAAGTATTCGATCTCGTTACTTGATAAATCCTCATACACAAAAATTTTCTCCCTTTTTTTAAGTATCTGTATTTAATCAGGTAGATTTTTTTTTCTTTTTACTCCATCTTTTTAAAGCGTATATGGTTTTAGCGAGTTTTTATTAAGGCTATATTTTGGAAATATAGGCTTATTTTTAAGGCTTTTAAAAATTAAGCTATTAAACTATAATGGGTTTTCATTTATGTTCATGTTTTATTTAGTTCCGAATACTGTGATTAAAATATTTATTAATTTATTATCTGCTCCTTTGTACACACTTAATTAAAGGGAGTTAATTTATTTTATATTGAATGCGATTCCTTCCTAATTGCTTATTTTGGTAGCTATGTTTTTTTAGTTGAATTGCATGAAGAGTCGCGTATTGATATTTACTCAATTCCTTTTAGATTATGTTGGGATAAATTCCTTATTTCAACGTATTCTATAATAATGCTAAATTGGTGGGATTTTAAAGGTTTGTTTAGTGAAGATTAAGTCTTCCCTTACAAATGAATTAAAAGTATGCGTTCAAGCATGCGTTCAAGCTTATTAAAGTAATTATTAAAGTATGCGTTCAAGTTTAAGTTATTAACGAAAGGGTTGTATTATATTGTAGGCTAGCATATATCAATTAATGCGATAATCATCAATTAATTTGAAAGGGAACTTATATTTGTACTTAGTATCTAGTCTGGGTATTCAATCTCTTAATTGGCAAATCCTTATATACAACCAATTTTTTTTGGGGTATTGTTAGTCAACAAGGCAAGTTCTCCCTTTTAACGATTTTTTTAAGGTGGCCATGGTTATTTTGTAGTTGTCAATGTAAAGAATTGTTATTGGGCTGAAGTTTGTAGATATGAACTTATCTTTTAAGGCTTTCAAATATTAGGCAGTAAATATACCGATTTTTTTTACCGTCGAACTTTACTCAGCTTTGATTACCTCCTATTAAATTTCATTGATTTTAGTTTTTGTAGTTGATTAATTAAAGAGAGTTCATTTATTTTAATTGTAGGTATTTCTCCCTTAATTGCTTATCCCTGAGTTTTTGTTTAGGTTGATTTGAATGACGGGTTCTTGTTGACGTTTATTCGCATAATATCTTCAGGATATGTATGAATAAGCTGTTTACCTCAGCTTATTTTAGAATTATGTTGATGTCTGGATAAAAAGTGCTAGTTAATCGAGTTTGAGTGTTCCCGTATAAATGAGTTAAAAGAAAAAACATTCAACCTTAGGTGTTAAGTCATTTTTTCCTGTGGCGGAGTTATCGCCACGTGGCAGAGGTATTTATCATCAAGCGCGATATTATCTAAAAGTTTTGTAGTTTGTCATACGGCATATAAATTTAATTTTCTTGTATTTCCTAAATGAAAATTAAAGTATATTTACGCTTTTTAGTGAACTCATTGGCTGGTTGAAACTAGTTTAAACTAATTTGCATGTAATAAATTACCACAAGACATAATTCTTTTGTTACAAATTCGTTGTAAATATGATTGAAAAATACGGGAATCAAATCGAAACGCGTTGTCTAAAACTTGTTTGATTTAAGTTTTTTTGAAAGCAAAGTCATTACGTGCAAGGAATTGTCATAATTGACGGTTTTGTTATATCGTAAAATAAATTATTTTCAATCATAACCCTACTGGGTTGCAGTGGGGCACGTTATCCCTATTCTGGGGGCGAATAATTAGAAATCGGATGATTGGCCCGGTTTTTGCCTCAAGATGCGCGAATAGTTGCGTTTAGTCGAGATTTTTTTTGTAAACATTTATTACGTCCCACCATTCTTTTTTTGTGGCAGGGCTTGTGCCACATGGAGCAGGTATGATATTATCTAAAGTTTTGCAGGGATTTATTTATGCCTTTGATGATTTTAAGAAGAATTTGTTTCAGTAATTACAGTTTTGAACTATAATTTTGCTCGTTACAACGAACCAAATTTTTGTAACGTTGTGAATTTGGTTCATTACTTGCAATTTTTTTAACTTTCCATTTCCGGGTTGTTTCATTGGTTTCTTTATTTGGACATTTTGAAACCATTTGTTTGTCCTTCGTGTTCACGTATAAACACTAGCTTTGTCTTCATCTAATTTAGTTCAAAACTTATTTATGCGTTGGTAATTACGTGGTGTTTTGAACTCAACTAGCCTATATTTTTTAAATTGGGATTTCCATGGATAGCATGTTGACTAAGTTGCATTTCCTATTTATCGAGATAGGCTATTGCCATCTTAAGTGCCACGTTGGACTTAAGTGCCATATTGGAAGGTTGGTGCATTCGATAATTGTTTTAACTTATTTTTACTTTTAGCATTGGTAAAACAGTAATACTCCCTTATTTTGTTTATTTAGGCTTTTGTTTTAACAACGAGATATACAGGGTTAAAAATGAATTAATGGCTTGTATACATATATTTGTGGTTATCTCGGACATTTAAAGCATATTAAATGTTATTCTAACTTGCATCCATATTTTGAATTTAATTTATATAGGTTTAAAGAATCCATGGCGCCCAATTTTTGGAGATAATTACCGTATTTTGGGATTTTGTTAACTAGTCTTATGCTTTTTATTCTTTTAGAAGGCCTTTCTCTTTAGACTGCCCATTTTGCGTATATAACTTACGATTGATTTCTAGATTGTAGGTAATAATTATTGAAATAGCTTTATTTAAGGCAATTCTCACCTTCGACTTAAGAGATTTGTGATTAGTTTTGTTCGTTAGTCCCTGTTTTGGTAGGATTATATTAGTCTGAGATCCTTTCATTTTTGCAAAAGTAATGCTATTTTTTGCTGTGGCTTGGGAATTAGGGCAAAATTGCAGTTCTATTTCTACAAGTACAATGGTGAAGTCTACCTTTAAAAGTTCCCTGTTAATGAAATGGTTCTGTTCGTGACGCTAATCTTTCACGGACTTCTTTATCAAGTTTACTATTTATTGTCTGACTGCTAAGGCAGAACAATATTATCTCCTCTTTAAGAAGATATCAGCCTAGTCCTATATATTGGTATCGTCACAGACGCCTTACCTAATTGCTCTATCTACGAAATACCATTTTTTGTGATTTCAATTACTGGCTCTACAGTCGGTGATTATTCAACCTCTTCAAGTCCATCCCGCCGCGCGATTGACATGCGATGTCTATTACCGTCCATAACGCTTTAATGAGTTTAAGTTTGTTTGACATCGGGTGGTTTTCGTGAAATACGATGTATGGTTGATATTTTTGGAGTAAAATAATTGGTTTTTTGTTTTTAGCTTTTTGGAAAGTTATTTCAGTAATTGCGTATTACACATTTCATGCAATAGATAATTTACCCCTGAAAATTGCAATCCGGGAGTTTTTGAAATATTTCAGGCAAATAGTTTTATTTGAGGTGTGATTATTTCTGACTACGTGGCGATTTTTGCAAATTAGGCAATTACTTGGCCTATTTCACAATGGAAATGGCAATGGGAACTTTCTATGCCAATTCCAGCTAAAGCTATTGATATGATTGTTATTTTTTTACTGTGCTTCCTTTGTCTAGCGCGAAGGAAGTTTGCGTATAGCTGAACAATAATAGGAAGTTTACATAATAGTTTGCGCTAGGCATATTATTCAGAATACATACAGCTGCTAGTTACAATCTTAATTCATGGTATACAATTTTTAGTCGTATAGTTACCTGGCAAAAGTTCAATTCCTATATTTGCTCATCAAAATTGAAAAGTTAATCAATGTGTCTTTTTTTAATTAATTTTATCTTAACTGAGACTTTTTGATACAATATTTTGGAACATTGATAATATATCGAAAATAGCTATTGAAGTTGCTAGGCAGCGTGGAGTCGCTAGTCGTCAGATAAACTGTCCACGCTATGTTTATCGAAATAATTCAAAGTACTTGACACACTTAACATGAAGATGTATTATTTAGCATTTAGCTAGGCTATGGAAAAAATTTTCTCTTTTTATTTTACAGGTCAAAATTTACGTGCCTAAACCGACACTTTAAGTTTTACAATTTGATTTGGTGAAAGCACTTCAGTGGCCTTTTTCAGTGGTCATTTTCTGAATATGATTTGTTATTTACTTTCAGGGTTACTATTATTTTTGTTTTGCGCCAATTATCGAACGATATTCTTCTTTTAAGGACATATTGAGGCGACAGGGGCGGGGGAAACACTAAAAAAATGCATTTGTTAATTAGATCAGACTTAAATAATATTTTCGAAATTGAGAGGGAGGGGGATAAAAAATATACGATGGGTAATTTTGCGTCCTTTTATTTGAAACGGGGTAATTTCAACTTTATTGTCTTTTTTTTATTCCTGGATATTTAACGAATAGTTCATTTAGTGAACATTTACCATGCTAGGATGTTACTTCTATGATATTTGTTCTTGTTGATTAGGCTTTTCACCAAGGAATCAAGGTGTAACATTCTGAGCTACCTTTATTATTTCATCTCCACTATTTATATATATATATATATATATATATATATATATATATATATATATATATATATATATATATATATATATATATATATATATATATATATATATATATATATATATATATATAATATATATATATATATATATGAATACTTGCTACCTAATCTCCTCAATTTAGCCGTAAAGGAGGAAATAAAGTTAGGAAACTACTATATTCTTCTAGCAGAAATATAGTTATCTAGTTTAACGAGTTTTCGCTCGAATTATAAGCCTGTTCATCAAATTTTGTCGCTATGCGCTATATTCTATGAGCCGAAGTGGATGCGCTTATCTTGAACTTGTAAAAAAAAAATTTTTTCATTTATCGATAAAAGAATATTTTACATCCCCTTTTTTTGTGTTCAATTATTTCCATGATTGATATTCCTTAAACTTCCGTACCATCTGACGATAGTTGTGTTTTGGGCGTTCCTTGTGATGCAGATACTTCTGCGGAACTTTGGGGAGATGGCATTGGGCATTGTAACATTTGTTCTGGCGTTGGGGTACTGGGTCCTCATAATTACGTTACTGTCCGTCGGAGGATTCTGTTGAATAGCTTCTACTTGGTGTTTGGTGTATTGACACGGGGCCTGGTTTGGAATTTCAAAATACGTGGTTTGTGAATGCGTCGAACGTGGCCCTTCTTTGTTAGCAAGGATACTTCCAAAATGGGGGATGTGGGGTAGATTAATTTCAACCGTAAAATACGTCGCTACCATCATATCTAGGTTTGAGCAAAATTCTTTTTGTCTTTGTAATTCTCTGGCACTTTCGACTCGTTTTTCTTTCAGTTGCTTCTCTAGATTGTCTTGTTGGAGGTTAATTGTTTGTCTTTGAGCTTTTAAGTTGTCGTATGTATGTCGTAATCCTAAAATCTTTACTCGTTCAGGAGCTAAGTGTTCTTGCATGGATATTGTTGCAGATAGCACAGTATTTTTTCTATACTCTTGCATGCTTTTGCCGATTTCTTGCATTTTGTCGTATAAAACTTGTAATTTGATGGCCTTGTCGGGACAGTATCCCTTAACGAGCTTGGCGTCGCTTATTGATTCTATTTCAGTATGAATTTTTTCGATCTTCTATTTGATCTACCTAAATTGGGCTTAAAGTGGTTTATTAATTTGTTTGGATACTAATACTTCATTTAATTTTTTATTCATTTCTTCCTGAGAAGCCTTAATTTCTCTAAGGGATTTAAGCGTAGCCTCCATCATATTTTCGATTCTCAGTCTCTCTGTTGTTAATTGTGCTGAAGCGTGTAGATATTTAGATCGTACTTGTAATAGCTGGTCCATATTCGTTCTGTCTGTAATGGGATGGCACTAGGTGTTTTATTTTGTCTTTTGGAGGATGGGTTGTACAATATTCGTTCTTCTTCTATCTTCAAGGATTTTTTATCGAACCGGGATTCAATTCATCTGGAAAAATTAACTATTAACTTATTTTGATCTTTTATGGGTTGTTTTCGTTGAATTTTTTTATTAATATAATTTGTTTTAAGGTTTTTTTTTCAAGTTTGTCATTTAGATTTTATATTAACATATGTGTTTTTGTGCTAGATATCAGGTACCCCACTACTTGATTTCTAGACGTATTTTCATTTATCTGGTATTTTGCTTATTCTGACAGATTTCGTGGTAACTTCCTGTTCGCCTTCTTGTGTTTTATTCTTTTTTTATTTTCCCATTTAGATCAGATCAAATTTCTTATACTGTTTTAGTAGGAATTTTTGGCCTTTCAATTTTGTGGCTTTCGCATGGGCCGCGGCAGAAGCCGGTTTTTGTTTTGGTGCATCCTGGGGGTGGTCAGGATCTGATTCATCGTCGGACTAATTAGAGCTAGTCTCTGAAGATTCATTATTTGGGCTTTCGGGGGCGGTCCTTTGCGATTTAGGGGTATCTCCTGCCCTTGCTTCATATATTTCGTCTCCTTTTGAGGTAGAGGGCTTATCTTCCATTTGCTCGCGTTGAAATCCTGTTTCGGGGGAGTTAAAAGATTCTTCGGAACTCTGGGAGGAGTCAAATATTTTTGGAAAATGTCTTCATTGCTTGGATGCCATATCTTCCAGGGGGTGAGGTGTATTTCGTAGCATTATTTGTTTCCAGGAGAATGATTTCTTGGGTTTTACTTTGGACACCGTTACGTGGGGGTATTGTTCTGGATTTTCATCTTCAGGAGGTTCCTGGGTCCAGGGCAGGTTGCTTTGCCTTGTTTTTATCGGATAATTTATCATGTCCATGGCTTCTCTCAAACTTCTTATATTTCCTTTATTTGCATGCTTGGGTGTAGTTTTTCTTATTTTTGCACCCGGGGTTTCCATAGCTTTGTCTAATTCATCCTGTAACGACAAGGGTCTTTCCATCGGGGTTGCTGGGGATACCTTGTCATTGGGAAACCTCTTGGGGGGACATGGGGTTGAAATTATGTCGGGGAAAAATTGGGTTTTTGGGGACAACGTATAATCTTCTTCCGAACTTTCTGAAGATGAACTCTTTGGGGTTTTTTGTGTTCTTATTGGTACAATTATTAAGGATTTTCTTTTAGGGATGAATAGGTTTTTCATGGCCAAAAATTCTTCAAAATCTTCCTCTTCGCTATGGTTCTCAAAGTAGTTTTGTTTGAAATTGAAGGATTTAATTCGGATAGCCTCGACTTAGGAAATTCGTTTTCCGCGTTTGATGAATCTGAAGATGAGGGTTTGGGTGCCCACCTAACTGGGTACTTGGCTCCTTTTATACTGCTAACATGTGCCTTGTATGTTCTCCAGTTTTCTAGGTTTATCATTTTAAAAGTAAAATCATTGTCATATTTTTTGATTATTCTATAGGGTCCCGAATATTTATTGGAAAGTTTCTTGCCTTCTAGCTTTGCCTCATTTTTAGATACATACAATCTCCCACTTTAAAAGTTATATTTCCTTTGATTTTGGACTCGTTTCTCATTTCTTGGTTCATCTTACATTTTTCTAACTCTTGTCTAACTATTTTATAGGTTTTTCTCATTCTATTTATAAAATCTTGCTTGTAGTCTTCTGTATTATTGTAATATTGCCTGGATTCTATAATTTCTTGATAAGGTATTTTAAAATCGCGGCCAAATAAAAGAAAAAATGGACTCTCTTTAGTCGTTTCTGAATATGCGGTATTAATTACATTAGTTAGGTAAGGTAGATATAGATCCCAATCGTTTCGATTGTCCTTTGTATAAATACTCAAGACATTGGAGAATATTTTGTGCCTTTTTTCAATTTTTCCATTAGTTTGGGGATGGTAGGGAGAGGTTAATAATTTTTCGATTTTAAGGAAACTCATTAAATCTTTTGTTACTTTAGAAACGAAGTTAGTTCCGTTGTCACTAATAACCTGGCGAGGAACACCAAATTTTAAAAATATTTTAGCTAACGCTTTACTTGTGACATATGCGCCTTGATTTGTCAATGCTTTTGCAAAAGTGAAGCCGGTAAAATGGTCTATTACTGAGAGAACGCAAGTGACCTCTTTTAGAAACAGGTAGTCTTCCACTCGTACCATATAGGTCGAATGAAACGATATCGAAAGGAAACCTTGCTACTGGCACTCTTCCCATCGGGAAATTAGGGTACGTTTGGGGATTTTTCCTTAAATTACACGCTTCACATGTACTTATAAAATCCTTAAGTTTCGTTAATGCCGACGGAACATAAAAATATTGCTTTAATTTATGAAAGGTTTTAGATACTCCCAAATGTCCAACTATCTCAGAATGGAAGTACTCAAAGGCAGGTATTATTAAACTTTGGGGTAATACAGGAATTATTGAAGTTTGATTTCTACTTGTTTCGCCTTTTACTATCCTGCAGAGGATTTCCTCGTCCAAATCATAATAAAAATTGTCTATTTCCCGTCTCAGGGCTTTGAACTTATCGGGGAGATTATTAGAATTCACAAAATAATCGATTAGAGTCGAACACATTTCATCCTTAACTTGGTTTCTTTTAATATTAGCTATCGATAAGGGGCTATGATTGACTTCGTCTGCTTCTATCTGGACTTTGGGTTTACTCTTCTTATATTTTCGTTTACTGGCATGAATGGCATTCAATTGTTTAGATTCATTTTTTGAAGGGTTATCCACGGGGATCCTACTTAGGTAATCACAGGGAGCATTTTTTTGACCGGTCACATGTTAAAACTCGTAATTTACATCTTGGATTTTCATTATCCACCTAGCTATGATTTCAGTTAGGTTTTTGAATGTATTTAGCTACTGCAAGGTTTTATGGTCCGAGCGCAACTTAAATTTTCGACCTATTAAATAATTTCTAAATTTATCTAAATGATAAATTATAGAAAGTAATTCCAATTGCGTTGCTGCATAACTTCTTTCGCCTTTGGTTAGAATTCTACTTGAATAGCATATGACTTTTTCTATATGTTTAGGGGGTTCCTGTAAGGGTTCGGGGTAGTTTTCCACGGGGATTAATTGGGAAAGGATTGCACCGATGCCTAGAGTTGAAGCATCAGTGGTAACCACAAATATTCCTTTTTCAATGTCTGGTAACGCTAATATTGGTTCAGAAATAAGAGCTTTCTTGAGAGTATCTAATAAGGTTTGAGCTTTATTCGACCAGGTGATAATTTTGCCGTCCCCTTTAGTCAAGCCCGTTAAAGGTTTGGCAATCTGGGCGTAGTTGCGTATGAACTTTCTAAAATAACTGGGTAAACCAATAATACCTCTTAGTTGTTTCATAGTTTTTGGCGGCTTGAGGTTTTCTACACATTTTATCTTCTCAGGGTCCGGTGATATTTGACCTTGGGTCACTATCATTCCTAAGAATTTTATTTCGGATTGAAATAGATTTACTTTTTCAGGTCTACATTTTAGATTACCTTCTCAGAATTTTTCAAAAACTTTGGCTAATGTTTTTGTTTGATATTCTGGTGTTTCTCCCACACAAATTACATCATCCACAAAATGGATAATATTTTCTATACCTCGTAATAAATGTAATAGAGATCTACATAATGTACTTGAACTGGTTTTGAGTCTGAAGGGTACTCTCAAATATTCATAAGAATCGTATTCCGTCGTTGAAAAGGCTGTTTTATAAACGTCGTTATCCGCTATCTTAATCTGGTGATAACCTTGTGTGAGGTCAAGAGACGTAAAAATTTTGTTTTCGGTTGAAATGGAATCTAGGATTTCATCAATTCGGGGCAGGGGAAATTTGTCACTAACTACCTACTTATTCAAGGCTCTAAAGTCAACTACAAGTCTAAGGTCCTTGTTCTTTTATGGCACTAGTGTAATGGGGGCTGAATACGGGCTTGTACTTGGCCATATAATATTGTTTCTTTCTCATTTGCGGGTTTTATATTTTTGCCAACCTTTATAGGGATAAGGGGTGCTATAGGGCTGTTTAGCTACAGGCAACCCTTTAGTTTGGATAGTATGTTCATAGAACGGTATCAATCCAACATCTTTTTCGCATGTAGAAAATATATCTCTAAAATCCCAGAGCGATTCACATAATTTTTCTTTTAATTGCGTATCTTGGATATGACCTAATTTAAATTTTTCCAAAAATTGGGGTTTTGTTAGGGGGTACCTATTCTTTGGGTTGCTAACACCGATGCTATTAACTAAGCTTTCCTTGGAGTTTTTCCATTTGTTTAGCTCGTGTTCAGAAATCACTTGTATTTCAACGGGACATGTTCCTTTTTTTAATGTAATCATATCGTTTTCATGTGTGTTAGTCAATCAAATAAAACCTTCGCCTTTTTCATATGAAATGATCTGTTCTTCACAAAAAAAGATTTTCTGGAATTTCTTTACACGGGGATTCGAACCAAATTTCGGAATTTGTCATTTACAGGGGTGACCATTTGAGAGATTTGTACTCTTTGCATAGTATTTGGGGGGATTTTTGTCTTACGCACCGCGAATCCATAATATTTCTCTTCCGAGTCATTTTCTATTAAGTTAAGATTGGCGCTTGGTTGCTTCAAGTCTTCCGCTTTTGGGGTTGATTGTAAGGGTAAATCCAAGTCCTGTCCCCTTACAATAGTATTTAGATTTATTATTTCATTCCATAATTCAGCTATTTTCTTTATTTCTGTTTGTCTATACTCCTGCATTTGTCCTATTTTTGCTTTTACTGACTCGATCCATTTGCTGTTTGATTTTCTCCCTCGTCCTGTGGGAGAAAATGACAAGGGGTGAGGTACCAAAGACTTTATTCTATTCACTGTTTCTTCCCTTCTCTCCACGCGTTGGAGAATAGGATCGTATGGATACACGAGTCTGTTGTTTGCTATATCTAATAAAACTTTATTAGATTTTAGAAAATAAGCAACAATTATAGCCTCATATGGGAAATTTCTGCAGATTATGGAGTTTGTAGGAAAGATTCTATTATCTTTTGTCAATTCTAGACGTATGGAGCCTATAGCTTCCAGTCTATGACCCGTGACACTAGTTAAATTGGGAATATTGAAGTTTTTCCGTCGCTTGATATATAATGGTAGTCTATTAAATACTTACGAGTTTATTATATTGACTGACGCGCCGGAGTCTATTGACGCCTAGAAACTAATACTTGCAACACTAAAATTATTTAATATACGCAACATGTCATTATTCCCAATTAAGGAAGGTGAAACTACTGGAAGGGACCTATAAAAAATACTGGCCTCCAGGGTCCCGGTTAATTTTCTTGGGGGCATAATTCGTTTCACTGTGCATTTATTTGATAAGTGGGTGTTTGACATTGGGGTTCGGAGGGAAGTGAATTGGGTTCACTAGCAATTGAAGTTCCGAGTTGATTGACATTTGATTTTCTTGGTTGCCACATGTTATTGCGTGGGTTAAAATTTCTTGTGCCGACGGCTCGCGGCATTTGATCGTTTTGTATTGACGAAAAATTTCTTTTGTTTCCCGAAAAATTTCTTTCGTTTCCCGTCGGGAAAAAATATCCTCTGATATCGTTCGTATTCCTGTTAGATCTAGTCGGATACACTGTCCTTGAATGAAATTGGTACGTGTTTTGTCGCGTATTTGGGTTGGGGAACCGATAATTATTTTGTCGGTTGAGGGAAGGATTTGAATATGTTCGGGGGGTTGTGTAGTGATAAGGATTTGCATATTCAAATCCGTGTTGGTGTGGGCTGCGGAGCGATGGGTGACGAGGGGGGTTATTTCTTTAATCTTCTGACACATTAGCTTTTAAGTTTGTTCTCCCGAACAAACGGCTGTTAAAACTAGGGCTTGCTGGCGTATAGTTTTTTGTACGGCATTCCCTGGCGATATGTCCTTGTTTATTACATGCATAGCATATAATTGGGGGTTTGTTCACGTAATTTGTCGTATTTGTGGGTACAAAACGCACCATTTTTTGCCTGGTAGGGGTTGGAGATCTATTTTGGTTTGGTCTAGGTGAATTGTCTCTCGAAAAGGATCCCTGGGAAGTTCCTCGTGATCGTCCTGGATTTGAATTTTCTACATTGTTTATTCTTGACTTATTGTGGTTTGCCTCAATCGAGTCAGTTTCGAGCATTCTCTCTACTTCTTGGACTGCCAGCTCTATATGTTTGAATATTTTTGGATACTAACATTCGGTATAGTTTGGGGCTCAAACCTTGCATGAAAGCATTTAGTACGATTTTATTATATAAAGGACCAGATTCTTTTCCGCATTTAGCTTCAATAGATACCGTTACTCTGTCCAGATATTCCCTAACATTTTGGGTTTCTTCGAAACAAACGGTTCCGTGCTTTAGTTTTTGTGTGTTGAACTAGTTTCCACGAATCTTTCTTGGAAAGCTTTTAGCAGTTTTTCTATTGAGTTTACTGGAAGGTTGTTATCTTCCCCTATTGTATTTTCTATTTGTTTCAAGAATGTTAGTGCTTGCCCCTTAAGTATCATTAACAACATGCCCACTAATGATTTTAAGTCTGTTTGGGTTACCTCCACAAATTGATTTAATTAGATAATAAATTCATCTACATCCAAATCTCCGTTATATGGGGGTAGTGACTTTGAAATTTCCACTGTTTTGGCAATAATTTGTTGCTTTAATAATTGTGCGTTTTGATCTAACGACATATTGATTTGTTGTTTTTTTTGATGGGTTAAAATTCGGTACTGGTTTTATTTGTTTTGATACTATGTAAATTTGATACTTCTTAATGATATGTATTTTCTTTTGCTGCTATTTTCAGGGTATTTAGGCTTAACAAAATATTGCACTTCAAAGCATGCACAAAATATGACACTTCAAAGCATGCACAAAATATGACACTTCAAAGCATGCAGAAAATATGGTACTTTAAGGCATGCACAAAATATCACACTTTCCCTATGGGTAATATTTCTCAACAACCTTTTTTTTCAATGTTGTGCTTGTGTTTTTGCTCCTTTAAACAGGCCGTGCCAATTGTAATGGGGGGGGGTTGTGTTAATGATATGGCTAGTTTTGAAGGAAGGGGAAGCTTTCGAAAAAAGGGGTTTTGTTCTTCTGCTTCAAGTTATTTCTTTGCATATGATTTCCTTATTTAATTATTTCTATGGGTAATTTTCAGCTGAACTCTTGGTTGATGGTTCGCGAGTGGCATACCTAACTGGACGCGGAACTTCGTGTGTAGGGAGCTTAAATTAACTGTACAAATAGGGAGCTCGCATTAACGACCATACTGAGTTGAAATCAGATTGAATGGATTCAGTTTCCCTTGGTATTGAGTGGAGCCACAAGGACAAGCTATCTCGAGAAATACTAGCATAAAGAGAATAAAATAAGAAGATGATGCATTTATTTACTCACAGAACTGTAACAGAGCTTCGGTATATCAAAACACTTGCAGTAAATGGCACTAAGTTAAAACTGGTCACTGGTTCAATACTATTGTCTATTTAATCACATAGGTTAAAAGGTTGAAAGTGAGTCTACAATAAACTGACCCGAATCTCAAGTAAAACTCATAGGATTCATACAAGATTGACATAAGACTGGAAAAGACTCCAAAATAGACTGACATAAGACTGACTGCAAATTGCTAAGTTCGAAAATACTAAACTCTCAGATTTTAGCCGAAGGATACATACGGGCGTTACTGAAGAGCGCATTATATTGATCCTATTGGTTCAAATTTTTTGTCTTCTATTACTATTGGGCAGTGCTGTCCCAATCAGCTACTCGATTTTAATTAGTTTTTGATAGGATTTATGACTCTTTAAAACTTCACTTTGGAATTCTTCCTAGCATGATACAATTTTTTACTTGATACATAGTTTAACATTGTATTTCACGCAAACATTTTCTGAAGCTTTTCCTTGTAATTTATACAATTTTTGACACATTTTATGCAAATTTCAAACCTAGGATTTAGATTACATGGTTGGTTACATGTCAAGTGAAATTGGTTACCCTGCATATTTATTGCTGTTGCCTTCTTTTGTGGGAACGATTTTTTTCATAGTTACAATTGTAACACATTGTTTCGCTACTTTTTAAATTTGACAATTATTTGTTACTTAAATTGTTTGGGTTTATATTCTGGTCATTTTTACTTGGAAAATTTTGGGGTATTGGAAATTGATTCCATTACACTAGATCATGACTCTCAACTATTTGAAAATGGTATAACCGAAGATATGTTTGCTAAAACACATGGTATCATTGTACTGGATTTGTCTGGCACACAGAATATGAGTATAGTACGTACGAGGAGTGTGTGTTTAGAGTGTACATTTGCCGACCCTTTGGCTGAGAGTATTGCACTAATCTCACTAAATCAATACGAAACCTATTGGGAAATCACTCCCGAAGGCAGTGTTCTACTAGACTTGGCGCCATGAACACCAGTCAAATAATCAATGTATTTAATATGGACCCCTACATATCCCAGTACAAATTTTATTGTCTACCCTTGGACTTTCTTGGAAAAATTCAAAGTGTCAACAATACCTTGATTATTGTTAATAGCAGTCTGTCAACTGTGCTGACGGGTCATTGGCTGTGCATGTTTCAAACAATGAAGACGATTGAATTTTTTGATCCTCTTGGTCTACCCTATACATTCTACACACCTCACATCAGCAACTGTATTGAGAGCAGTGGGAAAACTATTATTCAAAATCGGAAGAGGGTGCAGGATCTAACGACTAAAAGCTGTGGCTTCCATGCACTACTATATTTTGTGCTCCGATGTAGCGGCTATACTTACAAACAGTTTCTCCACATTTAAGGTGACAATCCTCGTCTGAACGACTTTCTAGTGGAAAATATCCTCTCCAACCTATACAGTATTGATTTCAGTGCCCTAAGAGTAAAGTGCTTAAAAATTTTTTGTGAATTTGTTTATTAATAAAATGCACATATATACAACAAAGTCTTTAAATCTTCACTTTAGATTTCTTCTTCGGTAATAATATAGGCAACTGTCGTGTACCACTAATGCTCTTATATCATTTGGATTCACTGTATATTGATCTTGATTGACTGCAAAGTCAGGGTCGCATTTTCTACAGTACAATGTAACTTCACTCTTGTCATATCTCTTTGTATAGTCAATGATACTATTTGCATTCATATTATGAAATTCACGATTTTCAATCTGTTTATTTGAAGCAATATCACATACAGTGTTTTCAAATGGTAAATCGCATTCGGTAACTACCAAATAAAAATCACTTGGTTTATAGTCATAGTAGGCAGTGTCGTCACAACGATGACGTAGAAACCAAATTGTCTTGTTACTGCAACAGTTGAATCGTAGACCAGATTCCTCTTCCCAGAAAAATTTAAATCCACGACGATACCAGTCTCGTAGAAATAAACTAAAATCACGTTTGGGATTCTTTCCAATCATAGCGGGGTAAGTATTCTCCCACTGATCACATTTATCATAGTGACAATTGGAGCACAGGTGCCCTCTAGGATGAGAGTCACACACCTTCTCAAGACATGAATTACATCCTTTAATTTGTACTGCATAGCCTCTATGTAATTTACAAGGATTACATAATTTACACTTTTCACTATAGTCATCAATAATTGTACAATTCTCGCATTGAGTCCAACTGCCAAGAGTCTATATTCACAATGGACATGTATAGAACATTATTGGTTTCCGATGTCAACTCTCTCACAGCTAAAACGAAACTGATCGTCCTCGCTTGATAAATTCACTGAGGGGAAATGGGGAGAGGTTTAACTCTGTGACGTTTCCTCTTTTGAATGACGGGGGAGCCATCTACATTGAATCCATTGGCAATGTTTTCAAAAGTATATCCACAATATGATTCTGCTTTGTTCCAATTAATATATCAATAAATTGAGTATAAGCATTTGAATCATATTTTAAAAGTTTCATACAATAGTCCAACGGGGGAGAATCACTCCTCATTATATTGTCAAGTGTTCCATGACAAAAGAATATCCTGCGTTGAAGAGATAACTCGATAAAATCATCATCCAAAATCAAATGTTTTTCCATAAACACTAGATTTGATCTAATTCTCTCTTTCTCAAATTTATTCATTTTTCAATCCTTTCACTCTGACTACTGACTCTAGACTGACCCTGATTCGTTAGCCGCAGAAACCAGAAAAGAAATGGAACATTTTCGATTTCGAAACAATTTTATTGAATAATTATAACAATAATACTATGCATGTACAATTAGCGATACTGTTTATTGTCTTCGATTTGTTTCACCAATGCACTTAAAGCACATTGATGTTAATTCACATGTGTTATATCAACTTTTGAAGCGAAACATAATTGATCCTCCATTTTAAATTTGCTCAAGAATATCACATACCTTGAATATACTTCGTCCCATTCCAAACAAAGCCGCGATCCTTTCGTGATTTCCACCGCAATGTTTTGTGCTCTTGTATTATTACCATCAACTCCACTATCAACTTCTAATAGGGTAAACATTCCACTCGCCATCAACACACAAATATATATATCCAAATGAGTAAAGTCAATACTGTTCTTTTCATTCTTTTGAATTTCTATTCACAGACTAATAAAACAACTATAGCAAAAATCCTTTCCTCATATTCCCTCCGCCGCTAATATGTAAGCAAGCCCTCTGAATGGCTGAGAAGGAAACACGTGATCTAACTGTTTCCTAATTCTGGACACCTTGACATTCGCTGAGAGCGTGCCCAAAACAACAACAACAACAAATAAATCGACCTTGGAAAAAGAGGTCATTGACCCCATTAACCACGTGTTCTCCCTAGGGATTCTATGCCCATATTAGGAGCCCCTTCAGCATTAAAAAAAATTGTAGGTGGCAGCAAGGGTGTCGCGTGGGACTATAAGATAGCCTTCTACTCATTTTATTAATACTAAACTCTATTACAAAGGTAAAGAAAAATTATTTGGCCCTTGAAGCTTGGCTTGTAGTGGGCCTTACAACCCACTAATAAAGCACTAAAACAGCCATAAATATAACTCTAAATCAAACAATATATATATATATCAAACCATATATAAATCACTAGGGATGTCAACCCTAAACAAAAGATGATTTTTGGGAATCGATTATTTCGAGAAGACAGATTTTTGGAAAAATCCAAAATATTTGATGGATTGTGTACGCAATAGTATTTTAAGACAAAATCAGACTACAAATTTTAATAAGACATTAATAATTTTTTCACGTCGACTTGATGTCATTTCAATATTACAGTGAGATTTTTAATTTGACGTCATAGTATTTGTAACCTGTGACATCATTTTTACCTTATAATCAGATTCCTAAGGCTTTGATACCATTAATTTTGAAAATTTTGAAGCAATTATGCTTGATCCATTTAGTTTTACTGCGCTTGGAGGCACGATTGGTACAAACGTCTATCGAATGGGTGATTTTCCTTACGAAAGACGGGGTTGAACCATGAAACCTGTGATCTGTAAGCATGGTTTTCTCCACCGCGCTGTCCCAAGGTATTATGTATTTTGATTTTCCTACAAAGCTGTGCGTACACTTTTGACAAGAGGATTCTAATGGCTGATGGAAAGTAACTGCTTGTATACAGCAGATTTGAGAATTTTTTATATTAATGGACACCAAAACATGAAACGGAAATATTGCGATGCAGCACAGCAATCAGATGAAAAATAAAAAAGGTTCAATTTGGTTCCCCATGAAATTTTTACAAAGTTAATATTTTAAACTTTAACTTTTGGATAAGTTACAAATCACAGTTGGGAAAAATTGAAATCTTATTAAATAATGGTTAACATAGCCAATACCCTATTTTAGTCACGCATGCGGGCACCATCAAAATTAAACTGCCCCAACTTGCAAAATTAGCTTTTTTGCAAATTCGTATTATGAACCATTTGTTGATGACTGGTGGCTATTGCAAAAGATGATACAAACCACAAAAATCAACGATTTATTTTTATAAATACCTTACGGCTACAGCCGAGCACATAAAGGGGCTGTGGAGCTGGGACGGTAGCGGTTATTATAATAAAACAGATTACGGTAGATTGCGAAGAAATACTATGAGTTTTTTTTTTTTTTTACTGAGAAGTAAACGGTAATATATCTCATTTTTATATTTATATCCAATATTTAATGACTTATTATTTTAAAGGTGAATGTTTTTTAAATGAACTTATTAGTAAGGGGAGTGGAGGGGGAAATTATAGTTTTTTCTTTCTAATTTCGGATTTTTCCAAAGAAACAACTGGTAAAACGCCTTGATTTTACTTATTCCGGCTAAGGCTGAACTTTCTTTTATATAAGATTAATTAAAAAAAAACTTTTTCAACAAAATTAGTTTTTTTTAAGTAAAGAACTCCATTAAACTAAAATGAACAAAAATAGCATAAAATAAGCTACCAAGAAAACAACTACCACAAATCAGTATCAATAAATAAATGAAACCGAAAACAAACAGAAATTAAAATAAATAAGAGTCAAACTCAAAACAAGCAGAAATTAATCTGAGTGGGGTTCTAAACCCTATGTTTTCTAAAAACCAGAATATAATTTGTATTTTACTGAAAAAAATCAAATGAATTTACTGAAAAAAATCTGCATTGTCAGTTTAATATACATATGCTGATATTTATTTCTTAAAATATTAATTGATGTTTGATTTCTTATCCTTAGCAAAGTGAAAACATTTAAAGGATTTTTTTCAGTAAAGTACAAATTATATTCTGGCTTTTAGAAAGCTTTGGGTTTAGAACCCTAGTCCTATTAAATTCTACCCGTTTCTATCAGTTTGACCCTTATTTATTGTAATTTATGTTTGTTTTGTGTTTCATTTATGTATTGATACTGATTTATGGTAGTTGTATTCTTGGTGGATTATTTGATTCTAATTTTGAATTTATTTGGTTTAGTGGAGTTCTTTACTTTTTTAAAACTTATTTTGTTGAAAAAGTTTTTTCGCTTTATATTGACATAGTCTTTTTCAGGGAGAAAGACTGAGCCTCTTCTAAAGTTCAACAACCATCCCTTCAACCTTAAATACCCCCTGGGCATAGCTTACAACCCTTTTTCTTGGGCTTGTTTCAACTCCAAAGGCATTTTTATAAGATATTTAGGCTACTTTGAATAGAATGGCTATCTAAAAATTTCTATTAGATGTATTTCGGGACAGTAAGACGTGGGTGTGTGTGTGTTGAGGGGGGGGGTAGATGCCCTCTGATCACGTTGACTCTTGAAAAGAGTACTAGATTGTCTGATTACCAATTCAATTAGCCCACTCCGAAGTTTATATGACCATGCTTTCTAGAAAAACCTTATATGTCCCCAGGGCATAACTTACAACCCTTAGTTACCCTCAAATACATAATTTCCAGACCGTTCTGATACGCAGTACAAAATGGTTTTCTCGAATTTTCGATTGTAAGTGTTTGGGGAATATATGGGCGTGGGGGGGCATTTACCCTCTGATCACTTTCTACTAATAAAAAAGGCACTAGTCTTCTCAATTTCCATTCAAATGAACCCTTTTTAAGCTTCAACGACAAAACATACTATAAAAAGCATATATGCCCCATGGGCATAGCTTACAACCCTTGTCCTGAAAGCTATGGGGGGAGGGTTGTCATCCTCAAAGACATAATTTCCAGACCTTTCAACTGCGTGGAACAAAATGGCCATATCAAAATGCTGATCGAAAATGTGTGGGGAAACGATGGAGACGGGCGGGGGGGTGTGATTCTCAATCCTATTACTTTCGAAAATTAAATAGGACAATAACCCTCTCAGTTTCCAATCGAATGAGCCATTTTGAAGTTTATACAACAACAGTTTCTATATAAACCTTATATGCCCGAGGGTATAACTTACAACCCTTGCCCCAAGGGCTCTGAGGGGGCTATCATCCTCAAAGACCTAATTTCTAAAACTTTCAACTATGTTGAACAAAATAGCTATCTCAAAATTTTGATTGAATTTGTTTGGGGAAATGGTAGGCTTGGAAGGGGCTTTAGTTGCCTTCCAATCACTTTCGACTATTAAAAAGGGCACTAGCCATTTCAATTTCCAATCTAATTAGCCCTTTTCGAAATCTCCAAGACAACGATTTCTATAAAAACCTTATATGACACCAGGACATAATTTACAACCATTGCCGTGAGGGCTGTGGGGGGGGGGGGGGTTGTCATCCTCAAAGACCTAAATTCCAGAACTATCAACTACGTTGAACAGAATGGCTATCTCATAATTTTGATTGAATATGTTTTGGGAAAAGGTGGGCGTAAGAGGGGGATTAGTTGCCCTCCAATTACTTTTGACTATTAAATAGGGCTCGAATAAACCCTTTTTCAAGTTTTATGACAAAGCATTGAATGAAAACCTTGTATGCCCCCAGGGCATAACTTACAACCCTTGTCCTGAGTGCTGTGGTTGGAGTGTCCTCCTCAAAGACATAATTTCCAGACCTTTCAACTGCGTTGAACAAGATGGGTATCTAGAAATTTTGATTGGATGTTTCTGGGGAAAGGGTGGGCGTGGAAGGGGTGTTAGTTGCCTTCAAATCGCTTTCGACTATCAAAAAGAGCACAAGTCCTTCCAATTGCCAATCGAATGAGTCCTTTTCGAAGTTTCTACGACAACTCCTTCGTTACGAAGTGCCCAGGTCTAAAACCAATAAAACCAAAAATACATTGTGCCAACATTGTCCTTTTATTAGGCAGCGCTATTGCGTTGCCTATGATATCCAGGGGGGTCGATGCGTTTCCCTTATGAGAAAATTGTGAATCTATCTAATTTTTTTATTAAAATATTATAAAAAAAAGTATATAATTTTCAATCAGAAAGATTCCCGAGCATGGCCTGGCAGGTACAGCTAGTATATGTTATTATATTAAATTACATTTTACAGTAAGAATAATCAGATATATGGCATAATAAATAATAGGAAAATATCAAGAATAACATTTTTTCTACTTTTTAAATAGCTCCGTATTCTTTTTCGGCCCCATCATTTTTAACGGATTATATATATTTTTTAAAATATTGATCTTCTAGAGGATGACAATTAAGTTGAAACTACTGCTGCTCTGAATAACATACTGTAATTTTGATTTTGAAAGGATCAATTTTTATATCCGCTCATGTTCCTGCTCCTGGAAGATACTGCTAAAAGCTTCTTCCTAGTTAATCCGTTCTTCCACTCCTCAATCCTACAATAAGCCTGGTAGAGATTTTCTGACAACCTAGACTGGCGAAGGTTAATCTGAAAGACTTAAGATGACACAAAAAAAAGAGCTGTGAATGATTTGGACATTGTTATTTGGCATATGATACACCGAAATATTTCAGTTTAAAAACCATTGTTAGTCATTAACAAGAGTTAAGGTGTTGTTTAAATCACAATTTTCAAATTCATTAAAAGCTACTGTCTGGTTTTGAGGACCCTCTACTGATAGATCTAACGCTAGACTTCGACGAATGACAATGAATTTTGCGCAACTAATAATTTACCCAGTTTTAGGCTCTGAGAGATTCTATTGCACGAAGGCGTCAAAATATTTGACCCTCATTCTAAAAATCTGAAGTCCCTCCCCCCCCCAAAAAAGAGAAAGATTTTCCTGAAAGTTTCCATTAGCCCCCCCTCCCTACAGCCCTGAGACAAGAAAGGTTATGCTCACTTGCGATAATTAGAAACCAACTAACTTGGAAGCGAAGCCCAACAGGCTTCATTCCTGGTTCTATTCCAAAAGCCCTGTTAAACCAAGACAGAGCTTATTACCGATGAAGCCTGACAGCAGCTTTGAGTATCAGAGCTACAATTAATCAAGATCTCACCATTTCCCAGTAGAGACGGTGAGGCTCAATCACCTCTGCTGGAGCAAAAGAGCTCTGAACCAAAACCCAAGGCTGTTCAGTGTGTTATGAACAACTTACCTCAGCAACCAGTTTTAAATTTACTAGAAGCTGGTCCTTTGAGTTTCAAAAGTACCAACAATAAATCCTGTGACTCAGAGAGTAAGGAATCAGACACAGTCAGTCCACAAGAATCCAGAGTGGCAACCTCAGACGAGGAAGAAGCTCCTGTTCCACAATATATTTCTGAATCTGCTTCAGAGTGTGATGGAGGTCTTCAACTTAAGAAAGGGCAAATAAAAGCAAAGAAAGAAAGATCTTGAGAGCTTTTAGAAAAGAGTATGCAAGAGAACTGAGAATTAGTGGAGGTAAAACTAAGCCAAGATTAATCATGTTAAACCCTTGTCTTTCAAACAAATAAAGGTTTAAGTTTTGCAAAACCTTTTCAAATAACTCAAGGTAAAAGTTCATTATGTACTATTGGGACTTTTATGTACTATTGGCAATACATTCCGACAGAATAAATTGTTGTGTGACCACTCTCATTGTGAACCTGTTTTAGTGAAAACAGAAACAAGAATTTTTTACCCTCCTCCTTCTTATGCGTTACTCTCTACTTCCACTTTTGTCATTTCACATCTGTTCCCTTTGTTTTGTATACACCCTACCGCTCAGGTTTTCTTTCATTGTTGGTGATTTCACGTAAAATCACCAACACAGAAATCTCTCCCCCCCAACCTTCCATTCATAATTATTAACCCTTTCTTTTTACAAAAAAATATTAAATTCCTTCCCCATCTATTTAATTTCAGAGACCTTTACCTACTTTTCCTACTAGGGAAAACATAATCACGTTCATTTTCCAAACAAACATTCTGACCTGGTTCATTTATGAGGGGTTCAACAGCCTGCAACTCTTCCTTTTCACTAGTATGTGCATTGAAGTCCCCTGGAAAAATAAAATTACAGCAAGGAACATTCTTTTATACTACTAAGTTTCATTTTAAACCAATTCCCATGTATCATCACGGCTGTAAGACCTATTATTTGGAGGCAAATAAACAACACACACAACAAGTTGAACATTTTTAACTGATAATAATGACCATAATAAATATTTAGACTCGCTTTTTAGACTACGAAATAAATTAAATACACCCTTCCTTAGAAGCATTGAAACTCCTCCATAGTATCTGCCATTTGCCGAAACTTTTCTCCGACACTCAAAAACATCAAAATCTTTATAAGACCCAAATTCATCTTGAGAATTCCACGTCTCGACTAGGTAAACCACATCCCAACTTTCACAACCGGCTGATGTACTTGACTCTAATAAATTTTTCAACTTTTCCCAACTATAACATTGTAAATTCCAAACTACAAAACTTAAGAAACTTTTTATTTTTAATTTACATTAATGATCTCGTTGATGGTCTTCATCCCCTTGTGCACCCTATTCTTTTTGCTGATGGCAGTAACTTTTTCATTGCTGCGGTGGACTTGCCATCTGCCACTTCCCTAGCTCAAGATCTTCTTGATAAAGTAAAATTTTGGTGCTGTTCAAATGGTAAGACTATCAACAGCCAAAAAAGTGCCATAATACACTTCAGGACCCCTTATCGTATGAAACACGTAAGGGAGCCAATCATCTTGACTTATGGGAATGATGTTTAACCACAAGACGCTATGGTGAAATTTCTTGGTGTGTATCTTGACTGTTTTCTTTCTTTTAAGCTTCATATAACTCACACCCGTTCCCTCATTTTCCGCCAGTCTTCAATGTTCCACCGGGTTAACACATTTCTTCCCCCAGATAGAATCAGAGAGAAGTAATTTCTCTCTCCTTCGTTTATTTTCCTTGTTTTCTCTTTTCCTAGTGTTTCTCCTTTTTGTGTTTTTCCCTTATACATCGTTGTCATTATAAATATATATATATATATATATATATATATATATATATATATATATATATATAGAGAGAGAGAGAGAGAGAGAGAGAGTTATATTTATGGCTGTTTTAGTGCTTTATTATTGGGTTGTAAGGCCCACTACAAGCCAAGCTTCTTGGGCCAAATAATTTTTCTTCACCTTTGTAATACAGTTTAGTATTAATAAAATGATTGATTGATTGAAAAGCACGATTCACTATTGCCCTTTATTCCCTATTTTGGCAATTTTGACTAGTTCGCAGGCACTACTATATCCTCCCATCTAAGATGCTCCTGATAAAAATCAGAGCTTTCACTATCTGGTGAGCCCCAAATGATTTGTAATTCTGAATCGTCTCCGTTTCTCAAGCACTTTTTTTGCACTATTATCCTGCTCCAAAGGGCTAATGTTCTTATTATTTCTTTTACCTGTCTCACACTCTGCTGAGCTAAATCTACCGCAGGTTCTTGGCTAACGGGGGTAAAATACTGCCCAAAAATAAAAGCAGTCAGGTCCCCATCTTCTACACTAAATACAGAAGCAGCGCTTCCAAAACTCTGGAAACTAACAGCTGAATTTACCGATCTGCTTTTCTCAAACGAAATAATCTGATTTGCACGAGTGTAAGATATTCCAGGTTCATAAGAATCAACATGAGGGCTAGCAACCTCAACTCTCATGCGTTTTTCTTTTTGAACATCATTTGCTATCCCTAGCGTGACTGATTTTGATCCCTCGTTGCTTAGTGAACTTGCATTGACCATTACTTCATTACCCGTGCGCATATTACGATTTAAATCGGAACTCTGAGTATCATAGTTTCTTATTTCTTCTACTACTTTAACCTTCCGCTGTTTTCGATAAATTTCTTTCACTTTACCCAACTCACTATCGTCTGAAAAATCTTAACCCCCACGAAAAGTCTCACACCACTCAGCTTTGGAGGTAAATGGCCTTCCGTACGGGCGGTTCCAAAATTGGTATCAACTTTCTCCGTGCCATTAAATCTGAAAAAGTATAATCTGGGGCTACTGACAAATGAAACGTTTTGAAAAGTTAAGCCGAAGTAAATATGGATTTTTTTCTAATTCCATAGACGTTAATTTAATTACGACTGGTTTGACTTTCTGGTTTGAAGGTAAACGAAAAACATCTTTAATATCTGTCTAGGGTGGCATGTCTGGGGTGGTGTTTGCAAGTCAAGGTATTTGTCCTTGTTAGTTTGTATGTCTAAAGTGCCTGTCTTTCTCTGTTTGCATGTCTGATTCTATTTGTTTGCATGTCTGGGTTGGTGTTTGCAAGTCGAAGCATTTGTCTTTGTTGGTTTGTATATCTAAAGTGCCTTTCTTTTTCTGTTTGAATCTCTAATTCTATTTGTTTGCATTTCTGGGTTGGTTTTTGCAAGTCAAAGTATTTGACTTTGTTGGTTTGTATATCTAAAGCGCCTTTCTTTCTCAGTTTGCATGTCTGATTCTATTTGTTTGCATGTCTGGACTGGTGTTTGCAAGTCCAAGTATTTGGGTCTGTTGGTTTGTATATCTAAAGTGCCTGTCTTTCTCTGTTTGTATGTCTGATTCTATTTGTTTGCTTGTCTGGATTGGTGTTTGAAAGTCCAAGCATTTGTCTTTGTTAGTTTGTATATCTAAAGTGCCTTTCTTTCTCTGTTTGCATCTCTGATTCTATTTATTTGCATGTGTGGGTTGGTTTTGCAAGTCCAAGTATTTGTCTTTGTTGGTTTGTATATCCAAGGTACCTGTCTTTCTCTATTTGCATGTCTAATTTTATTTGTTTGGATGTCTGGCTTAGTGTTTGCAAGTCCTAGTATTTGTCTTTGTTGCTTTGCATATCTAAAATGCCTGTCTTTCTCTGTTTGCATGTCTGATTTTATTTGTTTGCATGTCTGGGTTGTTGTTTGCAAGTCCAAGTATTTGTCTTTGTTGGCGGGTATGTCTAAAACGCCTGTGTTTCTCTGTTTCCATGTCAGGTTCTATTTGTTTGCATGTCTGGGTTGGTGTTTGCAAGTCCAAGTATTTGTCTTTGTTGGTTTGTATATCTAAAATGCCTGTCTTTCTCTGTTTGCATGTCTGATTTTATTTGTTTGCATGTCTGGATTGGTGTTTTCAAGTCCAAGTATTTGTCTTTGTTGGCTGGTATGTCTAAAATGCCTGTCTTTCTCTTTTTGCATGTCTGATTCTATTTGTTTGCGTGTCTGGGTTGATATTTGCAGGTCCAAGTATTTGTCTTTGTTGGTCTATATATCTAAATTGCCTGTAATTCTCTGTTGGGATGTCGGATTCTATTTGTTTGCATGTCTGGGTTGGTTTTGGCAAGTCCCAGTATTTTTCTTTGTTGGTTTGTATATCTATAGTGCCTGTCTTTCTCTGTTTGCATGTCTGTTTCTATTTGATTGCATGTCTGGGTTGATGTTTGCAAGTCCAAGTATTTGTCTTTCTTGGTTTATATATCTAAAGTGCCTGTCTTTCTCTGTTTGCACGTTAGATGCTACTTGTTTGCATGTTTGGGTTGGTGTTTGCAAGTCAAAGTATTTGTCTTTGTTGGTTTGTATATCTAAACTGCCTGTCTCTCTCTGTTTGCATTTCTGATTCTATTCATTTGCTTGTCTGGGTTGGTGTTTGCAAGTCCAAGTATTTGTTTTTATTGGTTTGTAAATATAAAGTGCTTGTCTTTCTCTGTTTGCATGTCTGATTCTATTTGTTTGCATGTCTGGGTTGGTGTTTGCAAGTCAAAGTATTTGTCTTTGTTGGTTTGTATATCTAAAGTGCATGTCTTTCTCCTCTTTGCATGTCTGATTTTACTAGTTTGCATGTCTGGGTTGATGTTTGCATGTCCAAGTATTTGTTTTTTTATATCTAAAATGCCTATTTTTCTCTGTTTGCATTTCTGATTTTATTTGTTTGAATGACTGGGGTATTTGCAAGTCCAAGTATTTGTCTTTGTTGGTTTGTATATCTAAAGTGCCTGTCTTTCTCTATTTGCATGTCTGATTCTATTTGTTTGCGTGTCTGGGTTGATATTTGCAAGTCCAAGTATTTGTCTTTGTTGGTCTATATATCTAAATTGCCTGTCATTCTCTGTTGGGATGTCGGATTTTATTTGTTTGCATGTCTGGGTTGGTTTTGGCAAGTCCAAGTATTTTTCTTTGTTGGTTTATATATCTAAAGTGCCTGTCTTTCTCTGTTTGCAAGTTAGATGCTAATTGTTTTCATGTTTGGGTTTGTGTTTGCAAGTCAAAGTATTTGTCTTTGTTGGTTTGTATATCTAAAGTGCATGTCTTTCTCTCTTTGCATGTCTGATTTTATTTGTTTGCATGTCTGGGTTGATGTTTGCATGTCCAAGTATTTGTTTCTTTGTTGGTTTGTATATCTAAAGTGCATGTCTTTCTCTGTTTGCATGTCTGATTCTATTTGTTTGCATGACTGGGGTGGTGTTTGCAAGTCCAAGTATTTGTCTTTGTTGGTTTGTATATTTAAAGTGCCTGTCTTTCTCTGTTTGTTTGTCTTATTCTATTTGTTTGGATGTCTGGGTTTGTGTTTGCAAGTCCAAGTATTTGTATTTGTTGGTTTGTATATCTAAAAAGCCTGTCTTACTCTTTTTGCGTGTCTCTTTCTATTTTTTTGCGTGTCTGGGTTGATGTTTGTAAGTCCAAGTTTTTTTTTTGTTGGTTTGTACATAAAAAGTGCTTGTCTTTCTCTGTTTGCATGTCTGATTCTATTTGTTTGCATGTCTGGGTTGGTGTTTGCAAGTCCAAGTATTTGTCTTTGTTGGTTTGTATATCTAAAATGCATGTCTTTCTCTCTTTGCATGTCTGATTCTATTTTTTTGCATTGTCCCGGTTGATGTTTGCATGTCCAAGTATTTTTTTTTGTTGTTCTTTATATCTAAAGTGCCTGTTTTTCTCTGTTTGCATTTCTGATTCTGTTTGTTTGCATGACTGGGGTGAGGTTTGCAAGTCCAAGTATTTGTCTTTGTTTGTTGGTATATCTAAAGTGCCTGTCTTTCTCTGTTTGAATGTCTGATTTTATTTGTTTTCATGTCTGGCTTGGTGTTTGCAAGTCCTAGTATTTGTCTTTGTTGGTTTTTGTGTCTAAAGTGCCTGTCTTTCACTGTATGCATGTCTGATTCTATTTGTTTGCATGTTTGGGTTGGTGTTTGAAAGTCCAAGTATTTGTCTTTGTTGGTTTATATATCTAAAGTGCCTGTCTTTCTCTGTTTGTATGTCTGATTCTATTTGTTTGCATGTCTGGGTTGGTGTTTGCAAGTCCAAGTATTTGTCTTTGTTGGTTTATATATCTAAAGTGCCTTTCTTTCTCTGTTTGCATGTCTGATTCTATTTGTTTGCATGTCTGGGCTGGTGTTTGCAAGTCCAAGCATTTGTCTTTGTTGGTATGTATATCTAAAGTGCCTGTCTTTCTTCGTTTGCATGTCTGATTCTATGTTTGCATGTCTTGGGCGGTGTTTGCAAGTTCAAGTATTTGTATTTGTCTATGAATAATTAAAACCATATTTGCATATTAATTTTACTTTTATTTGGTTAAATGACTTTCTCGAATCTTGTATAATTTTATTTACGAGCGTTTTTATTAGTAATAAATATACTTAACATACGAATTAACTTACGTAACAAACTTCTATATTCATGTATTTTTAGTGCGTACATTAGGGGGCCCGCCTACTAGTCAGTACCTTGCTCTTTCACCTAAAGTTCTAATTTTGTTCCAACTCTTTAAAAATCACCAATTAATCACAAATGCTGTTATTTAGAATAAATAGCTCTTATGAAGTACTAAAAAATCTTTGGCTTAAAGAGCAAGGTTGTGGCTAGGGGGTGAACCCAATCATGGATGTAATATTTTCTGTTCGTTTTAAGCTTTGATGTTACTCCCTATTTTTGGTTGGAAAACTTGTTTTTTATATTTAATTTCTTATCTTTTTTTAAATATTGCTGGGAAATGCGGTGCCCCCTTCATAGCAATGTCCCTTCCCTCATGTAAACTTACTTCATGGAAAGATCCTCCCACATAACCCCCAACCCACCCACCCCCCTACTACCAGAAAAAATCCACCCTGAAAACGTCTACATACTTCCTAATAACCAATACTATATGTTAACAATGGGCAAAGTTCATAACTTTCAGCCCTCCCCCGGGGACTTCGGGGGACTAAGCCATCCTAAAGGACATATTTATCATATTTTCAATCATGCTTAACAAAATGGCTATCTCATAATTTTTATAAGGTGACTTCGGAGGAAAAAATGAGCGTGTGAGGGGGCCTAGTTGCCGTTCATTTTTTTGGTCACTCAAAAAGGGCAATAAAACTTTTAATTTCCGATCCAATAAGTCCTCCTATGATATTCTAGGACCACTGGGTTGATATGATCACTCCTCGAAAAAAAAGAAAAAAACTAAATAAACACGCATCCATGATCTTTCTTCTTGCAAAACATGCAAAATTCCACAAGTTTGTAGATAGGAGCTTGAAACTTCTACAGTAGGGCTCTCTGATACGCTGAATACTATGGTGTGATTTTCATCAAGGTTCTATAGCTTTTAGGGGGTCATTCCCCTTTTTTCGAAAATCCGCCTAATTTTCTCAGACGCGTAACTTTTAATGGGTAGGATATATTTGAAATCATCATTGAAATCTGATTCTTTTGATGTATCTATTGGTGTCAAAAATCCCGTTTTCTAGAGTTTCGGTAACCATTGAGCCGGGTTGCTCCTTACTTACAGTTTGTTACCACGAACTGTTTGATTAAGTGATTGAGTAGATTAGGTTCTGTCTAAAGGAGTTTGCTGATTTTATTACCATTGGGTATTGAATTCTTCCACTGAATGTATTTAATTCCTGTAAATTTTCTTACTCTTCTCAAATGCATAGCCTACTGGCTTTTCAGATTCCGTGTTGACGTGCAAGCTTGATAGTATCCAATTTTTTAAAACATTGAAACCATTGTTTTCATCTTCGTAGGAACGTAGTTGACTCGCGGAACGTTTCTCTACGAAAATTTGGGATGTGGCATTTACATGCGACAATGCAGTGATTCTTAACGTAACATTATTATTATTATTATTTATTTCTAACCCACACTGTACAAAGATACAATACGTGAAGTATCACGATCAAAAACACATAAAATGCAGCACAAATCAATATAGAAATCAAAGATTACCTGTTACAGAGTACCACATAAAAATTTTAAAGAAACTAAAACAGAAGAGAAATAACATGAAAGGAAGGGAAAAAAAGGAAGAGAAAAAAACTCAAAACTCGCAGGATCTAATAAGCAGCAGTATGCATAAATATGGAAACAAGCTGTCATTATTATTATCATTATTTGATTTTTACTCACTCTTTACAATACTAAAAAATGTAGAGTAACCAAACAGAGAAAAGCAATTAAACAAATAAAAGAAAAAAAACTTACGGCTGAAAAAACCTGATAAGGTGATGGTGCGGAGAAAAACGGATAAAAGCAGTATTTGAAAGTTTTCTGTGTAGTGCTTCCAGTTTTTCAGTAATATTAGGAACAAGAAATTTATTAATAATTACCCGGTTTTTGGTCCAAGGTGGAAAAAACAACAAAAATTTACAAAATCTAAAATAATTAATCCGGATTCTTTTTAACTCATTTATCTTAAAAAGGAGAAAAATTCTAGAAGCAAAAAGAATTGAATGGTCACAAAAAGTTGAGCAGAGCTTGGCCAAGGCGAGTTTATTATTTTTACCTCTATTGGCAACAATCTTAGCATATCCTAATTTAATTTTCATATTAATATCTGAGACTGTGCGCTGGCGCAAGCTCGGAAGACTATTAGTAATAGAAATACCGAGCCATCTAAGAGAATCTACGAGAGGGATAGTAAAGCCTCTACAGCGAAGGGAAGTACTATAAATGTTATTAAAAGAAAGAAATTTACATTTATCTACATTAAGAGAAAGGCCTATGTCTGAAAAAGAAGTGGCAACACAAGAAACCATGTTAGATAGACCAGTTTTAGTATGGCTTATAAGAAGCGGATCATTAGCGTAAGGTATGAAACATCAGAAAAACTGGTAGCCGATATCTTTGCCAGAACTCCTGAAATACATAAATTAAATAGGGTCGGAGATATAAATCCATCTTGCCTTAAACCTCTTTTCAATTTAATATTAGAAGCTGGCACAGATTTCAGCCGAAGAAAAGAATTAGAGTACCAGTTCCGAAGAAGAAAAATAACCGATATATTGACAGCGCAACCACGAAGAACAGAAAAAAGCTCACTAGGACATACACTATCAAAAGCTTTTGATAGATCTAAAGAACAAAGATATATACTCCTTCCCGTAGAAGAATTTTCAAGGATCAAAGAAGATAATACACGATTTGCTTCTTGACAACCTACTCTGGAGTTAATATCCAAACTGGTTATGTCTCTCAAGCATATTATTAGTCACAAAAGGTAGTAATACACGCTCAAGAACTTACTAAAAGTGCAAAAGACAGTAATAGGTTGGTAAGAAGAGCAACTTAAAGGAGATTTTCCCTTCTTTAAAATTGAAAAAACAGTACCACACAAAAAACTCTCCCGTACACTAGAAGTGCAAATACACATCTGGAGAGGTAGGGGTATATGGTCAATAAGGGGGGAGCAATCTAATAAAATGTGAAATCTAGATATACCATGATTATCAACATTATCTGATTTAAGTTTTATAGTTGCTTCAACTACGGACGAAAGACAAATGGGAACACAAAGACGCTGACATAGAGGGGTGCTAAAAATAGCAGAAAGAAAATGAGTATACAAAGAATACACAAGGTAATTAACATTAGAAAAAATAGACGAGAAATGGCCATGCCAAGCAGATGCAGGAAGACAATCACTGCTTGGTACATCACTTCTAATCGATTCAGAAGTAATAACTTTTCGCCATTCTCTCTTTGACGCTGGAACATCCATGCCACGATAACGCATTAACTTAAGATATTTTTTATATTCACTGCGTGTCTTACGCTTAAGGTCAGATACAATTCCACAAGGAGGTCTATCACATTCATTCCAGACTTTTAACCAAAACTTTGCTTTATTTTTCGAAGTTTTTAAATTAGGATCTAAAGACCAAAAAGGTTTTTGCGTACCACATCTACCACGTTGCAACGGCACTGCAACTGCCTCGGCATCTTTTAGACATTTATTTATTTGATTATAATAGCAATCCAGGTCCTTTTTGCAATTAAATAAAAAAAAAACAAGTTTTTTTTTAACTGAAAGTATGGAACGACGTAAAAACTTAAAATGAACAGAAATGATTCCGTATATGAAAGGGGCTGTCCTCTTTTCAACGCCTCGCTCTTTACGCTAAAGTTTTTAGTTGTTTAAAAAAAAAAGTTGTGAGAAAGTCAAACTTTAGTGCAAAGAACGAGGCGTTGAGGAGGGGACAGCCCCTTTCATATACGGAACAATTTCTCTTCGTTTTAAGTTTTAACGTCGTTCCTTACTTTCAGTTAAAAAACATGTTTTTTTTATTAAATTTTTGAACGTTTTTGAATTAATGCAGGTTTTGAACTTGGCTCATCGTACATGAATAATTAAAACAAAATTGAATATTAATTTTACTTTTATTTGGTTAAATGGTTTTCTCGAAACCTGTTTAATTTTATTTACGAACGTTTTTATTAGTAATAGATATGCGTAACTTACGAATTAACTTACGTAACGAACTTCTCTATTCTTACATTTTTGATACGTATATTAGAGGGTTCGCCCCCTAGTCAATACCTTGCTCTTTAAGCTAAAATTTGAAGTTTTTTACAATTCTTTAAAAATGACCCCTTAATCACAAATGCCGTTAATTAGAATAAATAGCTCTAATGAAAGTACTAAATAATCTTTGCCTTAAAAAGTGAGGTATTGACTAGGGGATGAACCCAACCATATACGTTATGTTTTATGTCGTTTTAAGTTTTGATGTTGCTCCTTACTTTCACTTAAGAAACTTGTTTTATATATATATATATATATATATATATATATATATATATATATATATATATATATATATATCACACACACACACACACACACACACTATATATATATATATATATATATATATATATATATATATATATATATATATATATATATATATATATATATATATATATATATATATATATATATATATATATATATATATATATATATATATATATATATATATATATATATATATATATATATATATATATATATATATATATATATATATATATATATATATATATATATATATATATATATATATATATATATATATATATATATATATATATATATATATATATATATATATATATATATATATATATATATATATATATATATATATATATATATATATATATATAATTTCTGATCTTTATTTAAATAATGCTGGGAAATCCGGCGCCCACTTCATAGCAATGTCTCTTCTCCAATGAAAACTTCCTTCGTGGTAAGATCCTCCCAAATAACCCCTGACTCGCTCCCCCCACTACCAGAAAAAATTCCCTCTGAAAACGTCTGTAGCCTATACTTTCCAATAACCAATGCTATATGTTAACATTGGGTAAAGTTCATAACTTTCAGCCCTCCCCCCGGGGACTTCGGGGATTAGGTCATCCTAAAATACATAGCTATCATTTTTTAGACCATGCTGAACAAAATCGCTATCTTAAAATTTTGATCGGGTGACTTTGGGAAAAAATCAGCGTGGGAGGGGGCCTAGTTGCCCTCCATTTTTTTCGTCACTTAAAAAGGGCACTAAAACTCTTAGTTTCCGTTCCAATGAGCCGTCCCACGGTATTCTAGGACCACTGGGTCAATACGATCACACCTGGGGCAAAAAAAAAAACCGAAAAAACTAATAAACACCCATCTGTGATCTTTCTTGTGGCAAAAATAGCAAAATTCCACATTTTTGTCGAGAGAAGCTTGAAAGCTCCGCAGTAGGGTTCTCTGATACGCTGAATATGATGGCACGATTTTCATTAAGGTTCTATATATTTTAGGGGGTCTTTTCTCCTTTTTTCGAAGATCATCCAAATTTTCTCAGGTGCGTAACTTTTGATAAGTAGAACTAAACTTGATGAAACCTATGTATTTGAAATCAGCATTAAAATCTGGTTCTTTTGATGTATCTATTAGCATGAAAATCCCGTTTTCCACAGTTTCGGTTACTATTGAGCTGGGTTGCTCCTTACTTACAGTTCGTTACCACAAACTGTTTGATTCACTTGTATAGAGCTCTGAAGCAGATGATAGGGAACTTGTATAGAAGACAGCAGGCTTTTTAGTGTAAACGCAAAGAGAGGAAAATCAGCTCTCTTCCAATTACTTTTTTCAAACCATTTTGAAGACCGGGTTACTTTACAAGTACTCGTAGGGTTTAAATTCAGCGTAAGAGTAAGTGAGATAGGGAGATGGTCTAGGTCTTTTTCTTCATCATTTACAAACACTATTGATGTAGCAATACTAGGTGAGCAAATAATGTGATCAATATTGCTCTTACTGCCTGAATGGTAAATGCAAGAATACGGATGAGTTTTGGGTATAATATGAAAAGATGGAAGGCAATCTAACAACAAATCATGTCTCACTGATGAGTTATTTATATCTGTATTGAAGTCACCAATGATCATATAATCTAGAGAAATAGAAAGAATTTTTTCCACTAAAAACTTCAACGTGTTACAAGCTTTAGCACATCTAGCCATCGATCTGGAAGAACGGTGATCATAAGGCAGATCAGAATAATTGAAAACTATAGTGCACAAACGAACAGCCAAAAAGAACTCATCCAAGTTAAAAATCACCGGCGAAACCAAATTACGATTGCGCTTAAAAACACAATCTAGCCCACCGGATGGACGGCCTCTTGTGGCTCTGGCAGTAGTAAAAAGCCACATCATGATGAAGGCTCCGATGCAAAACTTTAATGCTAAAGTCTGTAAGAAGATGCTCCTGTAAACAGACCAAATCAATCTCATTGTAGAACTCATCAATAACGAAGTCCTTATCATTTGTTCGATTAATATTAAACAATAGTATTGAAAACTCCAAAGTCAATACAAAAAGTGGGAGCGTGACATTAGTTCCGTAAATACAATTCAGGACAGGCTATAAGAAGCATGACTTTTACCACAGTTAGCACACTTGGGAGCAGCACTACAAGGACTATCCTTAGTAAAAAGATGTGACCCGGCATATTTGACACATTTCGGGACATTGCTGGTGCAAGCACTTTGAAAGTGATCGTATGATCGGCATTTGAAGCAGCATTTGGGTATTTCCGTAAATTTTTGAATTCGAAAAAACTCATATCCAACTTAAATTCCTTCTTTGAAATAAGCAGACTGAGTGTTCAAGGTTGACTGATATAGTCTGGCCCGGTCGATTTGCACTTATTATACCTTGTAGTCTATTAATAACGGAAAGGTCGGTATTAACTGGGAAACCTCTGAGAATCCCAAAAAAGCGCTTGGATCGTACTTTAACTGTTGCTCCGATAGTAAAGTTCTGAACTGATGTACACAAATCTTCTGTTGCAGATTTATCAATATTTACAAACCATCTGTCTTTAACAGGTTTCACTCTACAAACTACTTCATGCCCAGCTATTTGATCGAGAACAGATTTGCGTTTAATCGGATCAGACAGATCTCTAGGCACTATAGAGACAATAACTTTCGCATGAGCGTCAACTGCTGGAGTTGGTTTGGGAAGTTTAGAAAAATTCAACTGATCATTTTCGAATTTCCTTGATATTTCAATAATCCCTTGTTGTAGCTCATTAAACTTAGAGAGTAAAGAAGTATAAGTATTTGCAGGGAGACATGGCATCTCTGTAGGTCGCTTTATCACAAACGTAGGTACAAAAATGTCACTACTGTCAACAGATCTTAACAGAGAAATAATGTCACTAAAATGATTAGAAAGCGCATTATTCCCCTTACGTACTGGGCAATCCGATTCAGGTGCACTTATTTGCAACAGTAAACTTTTAGCTTCTTTGACTATATTCATTTCAAAAAACTGCATAACATGTTTTTTGATAATATCCTCCTCTATTCCGATTAGCAAATCACTTTGAGTAAAGTTCAGAACCGGAGAGTATTCAAGTTCAGGCGTTTTATCAGAGCTTTTCATGGCTATCGTAATCACCACACAAAATAATAGTCTCAAAATTAATCCAAGAAAAAATACTGAAGTAAAAAATATCAAAATATAGGTCAAACTAAAAGCAAAGTAGATTCCATTTTATAATCCTCTTAAATTTAACAATAGTAAACATCTATGGAATTCTGGGACTTGTATACACCTTTTCAAAGAGATTCAGAGCTCCCCCACATTCCAGGCCAACCAGATATGATTCTAGGCCAACCAGACATGGTCTTATACTTTTGAGGACTTGTCTTTCACTTTGATGAAGGACAAGTTGTGCTGACGCAATTTACCAGATTTCTAATTCATACATTTTTTGATAACTTGATAGGTGATTTGAATAAAAGGAATTCAAATATTTTGCCTATGATATAGAAGCTAACTCAATTTGCGAAAAAGGTATTGCGTTTGCACAACTCTGATCTGATTGAATTGTCGCCCGACAATGAGATGTAATCACAGCTAAGCCTTTTGTTATTGCGAGAGGGTTAGTCAATTTACAGCTTAGTGTTAACTGACAGAGTTCCAAATACGAATATTTTGAAAAGCAGACAAAAAAATCGGACATTATAATCAGAATCATTTGATTAACATTTAAAAAGGGGTAATGAGATATATGATTTGTATAATACACAAGTGATGTTTGATAAGTATTGTCAATTTAAAATAGGATCTAACGTTCCCATCGTCCCCCCCACTCATTTCTGAGAGCAGGGAGGGGAGGGGTCAATTTTGGAGGTCTGAAGGAGTTGTTAACTCAGGTAATTTGTTATAAATTTGAAAAATGCCTAACGACGAATCGGAAATGTATTTTTTCTTTACATGGTGTTCGTTCAAAAAGCGAGGATTTCTGTTAAATAAATAATTGTTATACCTTTTAAAATAGCTTTACGGGGTTTGAAGGACTCTGTTGTTTTATTCCGTGTTATTTTTTCTTTACATGGTGTTTGTTCAAAAAGCGAGGATTTCTGTTAAATAAATAATTGTTATACCTTTTAAAATAGCTTTACGGGGTTTGAAGGATTCTGTCGTTTTATTCCGTGTGATTTTTTCTTTACATGGTGTTCGTTCAAAAAGCGAGGATTTCTGTTAAATAAATAATTCTTATATTTTTTCCGTTCAATTGAAAGCGAGGATTTCTGTTGAATAAATAATTGTTATACCTTTTAAAATAGCTTTACGGGGTTTGAAGGACTCTGTTGTTTTATTCCGTATGATTTTTTCTTTACATGGTGTTTCTGTTAAATAAATAATTCTTATATTTTTTCCATTCAATTGAAAGCGAGGATTTCTGTTAAATAAATAATTGTTATACCTTTTAAAATAGCTTTACGGGGTTTGAAGGACTCTGTTGTTTTATTCCGTGTGATTTTTTCTTCACATGGTGTTATTTAAAAAAGCGAGGATTTCTGTTAAATAAATAATTCTTATATTTTTTCCATTCAATTGAAAGCGAGGATTTCTGTTAAATAAATAATTGTTATACCTTTTAAAATAGCTTTACGGGGATTGAGGGACTCTGTTGTTTTATTCCATGTGATTTTTTATTTACATGGTGTTCGTTCAAAAAGTGAGGATTTCTGTTAAATAAATAATTGTTATACCTTTTAAAATAGCTTTACGGTGTTTGAGGGACTCTGTTGTTTTATTCCGTGTGATTTTTCTTTACATGGTGTTCGTTCAAAAAGCGAGGATTTCTGTTAAATAAATAATTCTTCTATTTTTTCCGTTCCATTGAAAGCGAGGATTTCTGTTAAATAAATAATTTTTATACCTTTTAAAATAGCTTTACGGGGTTTGAAAGGCTCTGTTGTTTTATTCTGTGTGATTTTTTCTTTACATGGTGTTCGTTCAAAAAGCGAGGATTTCTGTTAAATAAATGTTCAATTGAAAGCGAGTATTTCTGTTAAATAAATAATTTTTATACCTTTTAAAATAGCTTTACGGGGTTTGAAGGATTCTGTTGTTTTATTCCGTGTGATTTTTTCTTTACATGGTGTTCGTTCAAAAATCGAGGATTTCTGTTAAATAAATAATTCTTATATTTTTTAATTTAAATTTAAATATAGGATTTATTTTAAATAAATAATTTTTATAAATTTTAAATTAGCTTTACGGGGTTTAAAGGACTCTGTTGTTTTATTCCGTGTGATTTTTTCTTTACATGGTGTTCGTTCAAAAAGCGAGGATTTCTGTTAAATAAATAATTCTTATATTTTTTCCATTCAATTGAAAGCGAGGATTTCTGTTAAATAAATAATTGTTATACCTTTTAAAATAGCTTTAAGGGGTTTGAGGGACTCTGTTGTTTTATTCCGTGTGATTTTTTCTTTACATGGTGTTTGTTCAAAAAGTGAGGATTTCTTTTAAATAAATAATTGTTATAACTTTTAAAATAGCTTTACGGGGTTTGAATGTCTTTGTTGTTTTATTCCGTGTGATTTTTTCTTTACATGGTGTTCGTTCAAAAAGCGAGGATTTCTGTTAAATAAATAATTCTTATATTTTTTCCGTTCAATTGAAAGCAAGGATTTCTGTTAAATAAATAAATGTTATACCTTTTAAAAAAGCTTTACGGGGTTTGAGGGGCTCTGTTGTTTTATTCCGTGTGATTTTTTCTTTACATGGTGTTCGTTAAAAAAGCGAGGATTTCTGTTAAATAAATGTTCAATTAAAAGCGAGGGTTTCTGTTAAATAAATAATTGTTATACCTTTTAAAATAGCTTTATGGGGTTTGAGGGACTCTGTTGTTTTATTCTGTGTGATTTTTTCTTTACATGGTGTTCGTTCAAAAAGCGAGGATTTCTGTTAAATAAATAATTCATATATTTTTTCCGTTCAATTGAAAGCGAGGATTTCTGTTAAATAAATAGTTGTTATACCTTTTAAAATATCTTTACGGGGTTTGAAGGACTCTGTTGTTTTATTCCGTGTGATTTATTCTTTACATGGTGTTCGTTCAAAAAGCGAGGATTTCTGTTAAATAAATAATTCTTATATTTTTTCAGTTCAATTTAAAGCATGGATGTCTGTTATATAAATTATTAGTATACAGTTTAATAGATCTTTACGGGGTTTGAGGTGTTATGTCGTTTTATTCCGTGTGATTTTTTCTTTACATGGTGTTCGTTCAAAAAGCGAGGATTTCTGTTAAATAAATAATTCTTATACCTTTTAAAATAGCTTTACGGGGTTTGAGTGATTCTGCTTTTTTATTCCGTGTGATTTTTTCTTTACGTGGTGTTAAATAAATAATTCTTATATTTTTTCCGTTCAAAAATATCTTCATTTTTAGCCTAATTGCGTAGCTACTAAAGGAACATTTTTGTTGTATCTATTAGTATCAATATTCCGTTTTTTAGAGTTTCGGTTACTATTGAGCCTTACGTGCCTGAAATCATGAATTAGAATATTTAATTAGCTGTTTGAGTTTTCAGACATAGTTTTTTAGATGTTCATGGGTGTTAGGTTCCTGGAGGGTTTTATGACTCCTCCCTCCAATGAATTCAGATGGTTTTAGGACTCATCACCCTAGCCATAAATCCATTCAACCTTGAGCGAAGATATAAAAGTTTGATGAAGTATTTTTCTACTTAACAACTACATTAATAACTTCCAAGATGATAGGACTGTATGCCACAGAATTTATCAGTTACCGAGAGTTCACTGACTCCTCACCGCAATGACTTCCCGGGGTTTTATGATTCCTCCCTGCAATGAATTCAGATGGTTTTAGGACTCATCCCCCTAGCCATAACTCCATTCAACCTTGAGCGAAGATATAAGAGTTTGATGAAGTATTTTTCTACTTAACAGCTACATTAATAACTTCCAAGATGATTGGACTGTATGACACAGCATTTATCAGTTTGAAAAAATCATCTTGTGGTGTTATATTTGAATGTGCATTTTTATTATTGTCTATGGAACTCGAAGAAATTGACTGTTATTATTGGATAGTGAACTATAATATGTTGAGTATGATAAAAGCTTGTGGAGTACTACATTACGTCATATAAACAGACTGGGATTTTTACGATAGAGTGATTACACCACTTAATAATGCTGGTCGGGAACTGAGAGATGTTCAGGAGGAAGTCAGGGAAATTTGCAGCTTTTTCGGGGTTGAAGCGCTCTACGTAAAGGGCAATGTACCTACAGATAAAGTTTTAATTCAAAAATGTGACCCTAGGATTCCACTTTTCAATCTAGAAGAGTTTAAGTATCCTAAATTTGAAGGGCGTTATTACCGTCCTAAGGACGAGGTTAGGTTCTTCGCACATTGGATACCTAAGAACATACCTGATCGTGATAAATCCATAAGACATGGTAAAAACTATTCTATATCATGGGACCATCGTTTGCGGATGTTTAAGAGTGAACTCTAAGTACAATTTCTTATGTAAACATTTGTTGTTGTTTTTTTCTCAAAAAAAAATCTGTTAATACGTTTAAGCAATAAATATCTTTAAGCTTAACCCGTCTTTATTCTTTAGAATAGTTCCATTGTAAGCAAGTAACAAACTCTTTCCTGAAGTCACCTCTTGGATACACAATGCAGAAACTTCATTTAAGAAACTATGAAAAAATTGTAAGTAAGTAATTCTGAATAAGTGACAAACTCTTTATTGTTTTCGCGAGTTAGATATACGATGTAGAAATTAAATTCAAGAAACTATGAAAAAATTCTCAGTAAGTAACAATTTCTTTTTTGAAGTCAACTCTTGGATACACAATACGGAAATTTCATTCAAGAAATTATAAAATATTTGTAAGTAAGTAACAAACTCTTTATTGATTTCACCTCTTGGATATACAGTACAGATACTTCATTCAAGAAATTATGAAAAAATCGCAAGTAAGTAACTTTTTTTTCTCTTTATCACAAACAATTTTCACTTAGCTACACGAAGTAGAAATTTAATTCAAGAAATTATGAAAAAATTCTCAGTAAGTAACAAATTCAAGAAATTATGAAAAAATTCTCAGTCTAAGTAGCGAATTCTTTCTTGAATTCACCTGTTGTATAAACAAAAAGACATTTCGTTCAAGAAATTATGACAAAATTCTAAGTAAGTAACAAACTCTTTATTGTTTTCACGAGTTAGATATACGATGTAGAAATTAAATTCAAGAAATTACGAAAAAATTCTCAGTAAGTAACCATTTCTTTCTTGAAGTCAACTCTTGGATACACAATACGGAAATTTCATTGAAAAATTATGAAAATATTTGTAAGTGAGTAACAAACTCTTTATTGATTTCACCTCTTGGATATACAGCACAGATACTTCATTCAAGAAATTATGAAAAAATTGCAAGTAAGTAATTTTTTCTCTTTATCACAAACAATTTTCACTTAGCTACACGATGCAGAAATTTAATTCAAGAAATTATGAAAAAATTCTCAGTAAGTAAAAATTTCTTCCTTGAAGTCAACTCTCGGATAAACAATCCGGAAATTTCATTCAAGAAATTATAAAAATATTTGTAAGTAAGTAACAAGCTCTTTATTGATTTCACCTCTTGAATATACAGTACAGATACTTCAGAGGTTACGTGCGCGCACGTAACCTCGTCTAAATTAACCTTAAAAAAATGAAATAAAGCTATGTCGACTTTGCATGTCTCTCTCACTATGTATGCGCCGTCGTGGCGTGTAACCAACCACCAATCAATTTATTGTATATTGAGCAACCCCCGCTGTCTCTGATTGGTACCTAAAAATGAGTGTTGTCTAAAAAACCAGTCTGGTTGAAAACGTGGAGTTTTCGTACTGCTAACTTTTTGCAATGTGTAGGAACCAGTGGGGAATCTCCGCTCGTTTGGAAAGGTGCCAAGGAAAGGCATGCAAATAGTATGTAGTTTCAAAACGTGTTTAATCATGTTTCTTAAAGGAAGTATCTGTACTGTATATTCAAGAGGTGCAATCAATAAAGAGCTTGTTACTTACTTACAAATACTTTTATAATTTCTTGAATGAAATTTCCATATTGTGTATCCAAGAGTTGACTTCAAGAAAGAAATTGTTACTTACTGAGAATTTTTTCATAATTTCTTGAATTAAATTTCTACATCGTGTAGCTAAGTGAAAATTGTTTGTGATAAAGAGAAAAAAGTTACTTACTTGCGATTTTTCTCATAATTTCTTGAATGAAATTTCCGTATTGTGTATCCAAGAGTTGACTTCAAGAAAGAAATGGTTACTTACTGAGAATTTTTTCATAATTTCTTGTATTTAATTTCAACATCGTATATCTAACTCGTGAAAACAATAAAGAGTTTGTTGCTTACTTAGAATTTTGTCATAATTTCTTGAACGAAATGTCTTTTTGTTTATCCAACAGGTGAATTCAAGAAAGAATTTGCTACTTAGCCTGAGAGTTTTTTCATAATTTCTTGAATTTGTTACTTACTGAGAATTTTTTCATAATTTCTTGAATTAAATTTCTACATCGTGTAGCTAAGTGAAAATTGTTTGTGATACAAAGAAAAAGAAGTTGCTTTCTTGCGATTTTTTCATAATTTCTTGAATGAAGTATCTGTACTGTAGAAAGAAATTGTTACTTACTGAGAATTTTTTCATAATTTCTTGAATTTAATTTCTACATCGTATATCTAACTCGTGAAATCATAATTTCTTGAATTTATTACTTACTGAAAATTTTTTCATAATTTCTTGAATTAAATTTCTACATCGTGTAGCTAAGTGAAAATTGTTTGTGATAAAGAGAAAAAAAAGTTACTTACTTGCGATTTTTTCATAGTTTCTTGAATGAAGTATCTGTACTGTATATCCAAGGGGTGAAATCAATAAAGAGTTTGTTACTTACTTACAAATATCTTCATAATTTCTTGAATGAAATTTCCGGATTGTGTATCCAAGAGTTGACTTCAAGAAAGAAATTGTTACTTACTGAGAATTTTTTTCATAATTTCTTGAATTTAATTTCTACATCGTATATCTAACTCGTGAAATCATAATTTCTTGAATTTATTACTTACTGAAAATTTTTTCATAATTTCTTGAATTAAATTTCTACATCGTGTAGCTAAGTGAAAATTGTTTGTGATAAAGAGAAAAAAAAGTTACTTACTTGCGATTTTTTCATAGTTTCTTGAATGAAGTATCTGTACTGTATATCCAAGGGGTGAAATCAATAAAGAGTTTGTTACTTACTTACAAATATCTTCATAATTTCTTGAATGAAATTTCCGGATTGTCTATCCAAGAGTTGACTTCAAGAAAGAAATTGTTACTTACTGAGAATTTTTTTCATAATTTCTTGAATTTAATTTCTACATCGTATATCTAACTCGTGAAAACAATAGAGTTTGTTACTTACTTAGAATTACTTACTTACAATTTTTTCATAGTTTCTTAAATGAAGTTTCTGCATTGTGTATCCAAGAGGTGACTTCAGGAAAGAGTTTTTACTTGCTAACAATAGAACTATTCTAAAGAATAAAGACGGGTTAAGCTTAAAGATATTTATTGCTTAAACGTATTAACAGATTTTTTTTTGAGAAAAAAAAACAACAACAAATGTTTACATAAAAAATAGTACTTAGAGTTCACTCTTAAACATCCACAAACGATGGTCCCATGATATAGAATAGTTTTTACCATGTCTTATGGATTTCTCACGATCAGGTATGTTCTTAGGTGTCCACTGTGCGAAGAACCTAACTCATCTTCAGGATGGTGATAACGCCCTTCAAAGTTAGGACACTTAAACTCTTCTAGATTGAAAAGTGGAATCCTAGGGTCACACTTTTGAATTAAAACTTTATCTGTAGGTACATTGCCCTTTACGTAGAGCGCTTCAACCCCGAAAAAGCTGCAAATTTCGCTGACTTCCTCCTGAACATCTCTCTGTTCCCGACCAGCATTATTAAATGGTGTAATCACTCTATCGTAAAAATCCAAGACTGTTTATATGACGTAATGTAGTACTCCACAAGCTCTTATCATACTCAAACATGTTATAGTTCACTATCCAATGATAACAGTCAATTTCTTCGAGTTCCATAGACAATAATAAAAATGCACATTCAAATATAACACCACAAGATGATTTTTTGAAACTGATAAATTCTGTGTCATACAATCCAATCATCTTGGAAGTTATTAATGTAGTTGTTAAGTAGAAAAATACTTCATCAAATTCTTATATATTCGCTCAAGGTTGAATGGAGTTATGGCTAGGGGGATGAGTCCTAAAACCATCTGAATTCATTGTGGGGAGGAGTCATAAAACCCCTGGAAGTCATTGCGGGGAGGAGTCATTGAACTCGCGGTAACTGATAAATTCTGTGTCATACAGTCCTATCATCTTGGAAGTTATTAATTTAGTTGTTAAGTAGAAAAATACTTCATCAAAGTTTTATATCTTCGCTCAAGGTTGAATGGGGTTATGGCTAGGGGGATGAGTCCTAAAACCATCTGAATTCATTGGAGGGAGGAGTCATAAAACCCTCCAGGAACCTAACACCAATGAACATCTAAAAAACTATGTCTGAAAACTCAAACAGCTAATTAAATATTCTAATTCATGATTTCAGGCACGTAAGGCTGAATAGTAACCGAAACTCTAAAAAACGGGATATTGATACCAATAGATACAACAAAAATGTTCCTTTAGTAGCTACGCAATTAGGCTAAAAATGAAGATATTTTTGAACGGAAAAAATATAAGAATTATTTATTTAACAGAAATCCTCGCTTTTTGAACGAACACCATGTAAAGAAAAAATCACACGGAATAAAACAACAGAGTCCCTAAAACCCCGTAAAGTTATTTTAAAATGTATAATAATTATTTATTTAACAGAAATCCTCGCTTTCAATTGAACGGAAAAATATAAGAATTGTTTATTTAACAGAAACCCTTTCTTTTTGAACGAACACCAAGTAAACAAAAAATAACTCTGAATAAAAAAACAGTGCTCTTCAAACTCCGAATAGGAATTTTAAAAGGTATAACAATTATTTATTTAACAGAACTCCTTGCTTTCTACGGAACGGAAAAATTTTATTTAACAGACAACCTTGCTTTTTGAATGAACACCATTTAATGAAAAAATCGCACGGAATAAAACGACAGAGCCCCTCAAACCCCGTAAAGCTATTTTAAAAGGTATAACAATTATTTATTTAACAGAAATCCTTGCTTTCAATTGAACATTTATTTAACAGAAATCCTCGCTTTTTGAACGAACACCATGTAAAAAAAAATTACACAGAATAAAACAACAGAGCCCCTCAAACCCCGTAAAGCAATTTTAAAAGGTATAATAATTATTTATTTAACAGAAATCCTCGCTTTCAATTGAACGGAAAAAATATAAGAATTATTTATTTAACAGATATCCTCGCTTTTTGAATGAACACCATGTAAAGAAAAAATCACACGGAATAAAACAACAGAGTCCCTCAAACCCTGTAAAGCTATTTTAAAAGGTATAACAATTATTTATTTAACAGAAATCCTCGCTTTCAATTGAATGGAAAAAATATAAGAATTATTTATTTAACAGAAATCCTCACTTTCTGAACGAACACCATGTAAATAAAAAATCACACGGAATAAAACAACAGAGTCCTTCAAACCCCGTAAAACTATTTTAAAAGGTATAACAATTATTTATTTAACAGTAATCCTCGCTTTCAATTGAACGGAAAAAATATAAGAATTATTTATTTAACAGAAACACCATGTAAAGAAAAAATCACACGGAATAAAACAAAAGAGTCCTTCAAACCCCGTAAAGCTATTTTAAAAGGTAAAACAATTATTTATTTAACAGAAATCGTCGCTTTCAATTGAACAGAGAAAATATAGGAATTATTTATTTAACATAAATCCTCGCTTTTTGAACGAACGCCATGTAAAGAAAAAATCACACGGAATAAAACAACAGAATCCTTCAAACCCAGTAAAGCTATTTCAAAAGGTATAACAATTATTTATTTAACAGAAATCCTCGCTTTCAATTGAACATTTATTTAACAGAAGTCCTCGCTTTTTGAACGAACACCATGTAAAGAAAAAATCACACGGAATAAAACAACAGAGCCCCTCAAACCCCGTAAAGCTATCTTAAAAGGTATAACAATTATTTATTTAACAGAAATCCTCGATTTAATTTGAACGGAAAAAAATAAGAATTATTTATTTAACAGAAATCCTCGCTTTTTGAACGAACACCATGTAAAGAAAAAATCACATGGATTAAACAACAGAGTCCCTCAAACCCCGTAAAGCTATTTTAAAAGGTATAAAAATTATTTATTTAACAGAAATCCTCGCTTTTTGAACGAACACCATGTAAAGAAAAAAACAAACTGAATAAATCAACAGATTCCATCAAACCCCGTAAAGATATTTTAAAATTTATAACAATTATTTATTTAACAGAAATCCTCGCTTTCAATTGAAAGGAAAAAATATAAGAATTATTTATTTAACAGAAATCCTCGATTTTTTAACAAACACCATTTAAATAAAAAATCACACGGAATGAAACAACAGAGTCCCTTAAACCCCGTAAAGCTATTTTAAAAGGTATAAAAATTATTTATTTAAGAGAAATCCTCGCTTTCAATTGAACGGAAAAAATATCTGAATTATATATTTAACAGAAAAACAATGTAAAGAAAATATCACATGGAATAAAACAACAGAGTCCTTCAAACCCCGTAAAGCTATTTTAAAAGGTATAACAATTATTTATTTAACAGAAATCCTCGCTTTCGATTGAACGGAAAAAATATAAGAATTATTTATTTAACAGAAATCCTCGCTTTTTAAACGAACACCATGTAAAGAAAAAATCACACGGAATAAAACGACAGAGTCCATCAATCTCCGTAAAGATATTTTAAAATGTATAACAATTATTTATTTAACAAAAATCCTCGCTCTCAATTGAATGGAAAAAATATAAGAATTATTTATTTAGCAGAAATCCTCGCTTTTTGAACGAGCACAATGTGAATAAAAAATCACACAGAAGAAAACGACAGAGTTCTTCAAACCCCGTAAAACTATTTTAAAATTTATAACAATTATTTATTTAACAGAAATCCTCGCTTTCAATTGAACGGAAAAAATATAAGAATTATTTATTTAACAGAAACACCATGTAAAGAAAAAATCACACGGAATAAAACAAAAGAGTCCTTCAAACCCCGTAAAGCTATTTTAAAAGGTAAATCAATTATTTATTTAACAGAAATCCTCGCTGTCAATTGAACAGAGAAAATATAGGAATTATATATTTAACAGAAATCTTCGCTTTTTGAACGAACGCCATGTAAAGAAAAAATCACACGGAATATAACAACAGAATCCTTCAAACCCTGTAAAGCTATTTTAAAAGGTATAACAATTATTTATTTAACAGAAATCCTCGCTTTCAATTGAAAATTTATTTAACAGAAATCCTCGCTTTTTGAACGAACACCATGTAAAGAAAAAATCACACGGAATAAAACAACAGAGCCCCTCAAACCCCGTAAAGCTATTTTAAAAGGTATAACAATTATTTATTTAACATAAATCCTCTCTTTCAATTGAACGGAAAATATATAAGAATTATATATTTAACAGAAATCCTCGCTTTTTGAACGAACACCATGTAAAGAAAAAATCACATGGAATAAAACAACAGAGTCCCTCAAACCCCGTAAAGCTATTTTAAAAGGTATAAAAATTATTTATTTAACAGAAATCCTCGCTTTCTATTGAACATTTATTTAACAGAAATCCTCGCTTTTTGAACGAACACCATGTAAAGAAAAAATCACACAGAATAAAACAACAGAGCCTTTCAAACCCCGTAAAGCTATTTTAAAATTTATAAAAATTATTTATTTAACAGAAATCCTCGCTTTTTGAATGAACACCAAGTAAAGAAAAAGTCACACGGAATAAAACAACAAACAGAGTCCCTTAAACCCTGTAAAGCTATTTTAAAAGGTATAAGAACTATTTATTTAACAGAAATCCTCGCTTTCAATTGAATGGAAAAAATATAATAATTATTTATTTAACAGAAATCATCGCTTTTTGAACGAACACCATGTAAAGAAAGAATCACACGGAATGAAACAACAGAGTCCTTCAAACCCCGTAAAGCTATTTTAAAAGGTATAACAATTATTTATTTAACAGAAATCCTCGCTTTCAATTGAACGGAAAAAATATAAGAATTATTTATTTAACAGAAACACCATGTAAAGAAAAAATCACACGGAATAAAACAACAGAGTCCCTTAAACCCATAAAATATAAATTAAAATTTAAGACATGTTTGTAATTAACATAAATCCTCGCTTTAAAGTGAGATGAAAAAATATAAGAATTATTTATTTAAAAGAAATACACGCTTTTTTAACTAACACTATGTAAAGAAAAAATCACACTGAATAAATAGACCGAGTCCCTCAAACCCGGTAAAGCTATTTTAAAAGGTATAACAATTATTTATTTAACAGAAATACTCGCTTTCAATTGAACATTTATTTTACAGAAACCCTCGCTTTTTGAACGAACACCATGTAAAGAAAAAATCACGCGGAATAAAACAACAGAGCCCCTCAAACCCCGTAAAGCAATTTTAAAAGGTCTAACAATTATTTATTTAAAAGAAATACTCGCTTTAAATTGAAAGGAAAAAATATAAGAATTATTTATTTAACAGAAATCCTCGCTTTTTAAACGAACACCATGTAAAGAAAAAATCACACGGAATAAAACAACAGAGTCCCTCAAACCCCGTAAAGCTATTTTAAAAGGTATAACAATTATTTATTTAACAGAAATCCTCGCTTTCAATTGAATGGAAAAAATATAAGAATTATTTATTTAACAGAAATCCTCGCTTTTTGAACGAACACCATGTAAAGAAAAAATCACACGGAAAAAAACGACAGAGTCCCTCAAACCCCGTAAAACTATTTTAAAAGGTATAACAATCATTTATTTAACAGAAATCCTCGCTTTCAATTGAACGGAAAAAATATAAGAATTATTTATTTAACAGAAACACCATGTAAAGAAAAAATCACACGGAATAAAACAACAGAGTCCTTCAAACCCCGTAAAGCTATTTTAAAAGGTAAAACAATTATTTATTTAACAGAAATCGTCGCTTTCAATTGAACAGAGAAAATATAGGAATTATTTATTTAACAGAAATACTCGCTTTTTGAACGAACACCATGTAAAGAAAAAATCACACGGAATAAAACAACAGAATCCTTCAAACCCCGTAAAGCTATTTTAAAAGGTATAACAATTATTTATTTAACAGAAATCCTCGCTTTCAATTGAAAATTTATTTAACAGAAATCCTTGCTTTTTGAACGAACACCATGTAAAGAAAAAATCACACGGAATAAAACAACAGAGCCCCTCAAACCCCGTAAAGCTATTTTAAAAGTTATAACAATTATTTATTTAACAGAAATACTTGCTTTAAATTGAAAATTTATTTAACAGAAATCCTCGCTTTTTGAACGAACACCATGTAAAAAAAAATTACACAGAATAAAACAACAGAGCCCCTCAAACCCCGTAAAGCAATTTTAAAAGGTATAATAATTATTTATTTAACAGAAATCCTCGCTTTCAATTGAACGGAAAAAATATAAGAATTATTTATTTAACAGAAATCCTCGCTTTTTAAACGAACACCATGTAAAGAAAAAATCACACGGAATAAAACAACAGAGTCCCTCAGACCTCGTAAAGCTATTTTAAAAGGTATAACAATTATTTATTTAACAGAAATCCTCGCTTTCAATTGAATGGAAAAAATATAAGAATTATTTATTTAACAGAAATCCTCACTTTCTGAACGAACACCATGTAAATAAAAAATCACACGGAATAAAACAACAGAGTCCTTCAAACCCCGTAAAACTATTTTAAAAGGTATAACAATTATTTATTTAACAGTAATCATCGCTTTCAATTGAACGGAAAAAATATAAGAATTATTTATTTAACAGAAACACCATGTAAAGAAAAAATCACACGGAATAAAACAACAGAGTCCTTCAAACCCCGTAAAGCTATTTTAAAAGGTAATACAATTATTTATTTAACAGAAATCCTCGCTTTCAATTGAACAGAGAAAATATAGGAATTATTTATTTAACAGATATCCTCGCTTTTTGAACGAACTCCATGTAAAGAAAAAATCACACGGAATAAAACAACAGACTCCTTCAAACCCCGTAAAGCTATTTCAAAAGGTATAACAATTATTTATTTAACAGAAATCCTCGCTTTCAATTGAACATTTATTTAACAGAAATCCTTGCTTTTTGAACGAACACCATGTAAAGAAAAAATAACACGGAATAAAACAACAGAGCCCCTCAAACCCCGTAAAGCTATTTTAAAATGTATAACAACTATTTATTTAAAAGAAATCCTCGCTTTCAATTGAACGGAAAAAAAATAAGAATTATTTATTTAACAGAAATCCTCGCTTTTTGAACGAACACCATGTAAAGAAAAAATCACATGGATTAAACAACAGAGTCCCTCAAACCCCGTAAAGCTATTTTAAAAGGTATAAAAATTATTTATTTAACAGAAATCCTCGCTTTTTGAACGAACACCATGTAAAGAAAAAATCACACGGAATAAAACAACAGAGTCCCTCAAACCCCGTAAAGCTATTTTAAAAGGTATAACAATTATTTATTTAACAGAAATCCTCGCTTTCAATTGAATGGAAAAAATATAACAATTATTTATTTAACAGAATTCCTCGCTTTTTGAACGAACTCCATGTAAAGAAAAAATCACACGGAATAAAACAACAGAGTCCCTCAAACCCCGTAAAGCTATTTTAAAAGGTATAACAATTATTTATTTAACAGAAATCCTCGCTTTCAATTGAACGGAAAAAATATAAGAATTATTTATTTAACAGAAACACCATGTAAAGAAAATATCACATGGAATAAAACAACAGAGTCCTTCAAACCCCGTAAAGCTATTTTAAAAGGTATAACAATTATTTATTTAACAGAAATCCTCGCTTTCGATTGAACGGAAAAAATATAAGAATTATTTATTTAACAGAAATCCTCGCTTTTTGAACGAACACCATGTAAAGAAAAAATCACACGGAATAAAACAACAGAGTCCCTCAAACCCCGTAAAGCTATTTTAAAAGGTATAACAATTATTTATTTAACAGAAATCCTCGCTTTCAATTGAAAGGAAAAAATATAAGAATTATTTATTTAACAGAAATCCTCACTTTTTGAACGAACACCATGTAAATAAAAAATCACACGGAATAAAACAACAGAGTCCTTCAAACCCCGTAAAACTATTTTAAAAGGTATAACAATTATTTATTTAACAGAAATCCTCGCTTTCAATTGAACGGAAAAAATATAAGAATTATTTATTTAACAGAAACACCATGTAAAGAAAAAATCACACGGAATAAAACAAAAGAGTCCTTCAAACCCCGTAAAGCTATTTTAAAAGGTAAATCAATTATTTATTTAACATAAATCCTCGCTTTCAATTGAACAGAGAAAATATAGTAATTATTTATTTAACAGAAATCTTCGCTTTTTGAACGAACGCCATGTAAAGAAAAAATCACACGGAATATAACAACAGAATCCTTCAAACCCTGTAAAGCTATTTTAAAAGGTATAACAATTATTTATTTAACAGAAATCCTCGCTTTCAATTGAACATTTATTTAACAGAAACCCTCGCTTTTTGAACGAACACCATGTAAAGAAAAAATCACACGGAATAAAACAACAGAGACAATCAAACCCCCGTAAAGGTATAGTAAACGCTCTAACAAAAATTAAATTAACAGAAATCAAATGATTCATTTGAAAGGAAAAAATATAACAATTATTTATTTAACAGAAATACTCGCTTTTTGAATGAAAACCATGTAAAGAAAAAATCACATGGAATAAAACAACAGAGCCATTCAAACCCCGTAAAGCTATTTTAAAAGGTATAAAAATTATTTATTTAACAGAAATCCTCGCTTTCAATTGAACATTTATTTAACAGAAATCCTCGCTTTTTGAACGAACACCATGTAAAGAAAAAATCACACAGAATAAAACAACAGAGCCTTTCAAACCCCGTAAAGCTATTTTAAAAGGTAAATCAATTATTTATTTAACATAAATCCTCGCTTTCAATTGAACAGAGAAAATATAGGAATTATTTATTTAACAGAAATCTTCGCTTTTTGAACGAACGCCATGTAAAGAAAAAATCACACGGAATATAACAACAGAATCCTTCAAACCCTGTAAAGCTATTTTAAAAGGTATAACAATTATTTATTTAACAGAAATCCTCGCTTTCAATTGAAAATTTATTTAACAGAAATCCTTGCTTTTTGAACGAACACCATGTAAAGAAAAAATCACACTGAATAAAACAACAGAGCCCCTCAAACCCCGTAAAGGTATTTTAAAAGGTATAAGAATTATTTATTTAACAGAATTCCTCGCTTTCAATTGAACAGAAAAAATATAAGAATTATATATTTAACAGAAATCCTAGCTTTTTGAACGAACACCATGTAAAGAAAAAATCACATGGAATAAAACAACAGAGTCCCTCAAACCCCGTAAAGCTATTTTAAAAGGTATAAAAATTATTTATTTAACAGAAATCCTCGCTTTCAATTGAACATTTATTTAACAGAAATCCTCGCTTTTTGAACGAACACCATGTAAAGAAAAAATCACACAGAATAAAACAACAGAGCCTTTCAAACCCCGTAAAGCTATTTTAAAAGGTATAAAAATTATTTATTTAACAGAAATCCTCGCTTTTTGAACGAACACCATGTAAAGAAAAAATCACACGGAATAAAACAACAGAGTCCATCAAACCCTCTAAAGCTATTTTAAAATGTATAACAATTATTTATTTAACAGAAATCCTCGCTCTCAATTGAATTGAAAAAATATAACAATTATTAATTTAACATTAAGCCTCGCATATGGTAAAACAATCCGGTGAAGAAAAAATAACACTGTAGGTAACGAAAAAGTACCCTAAAGACCGGAAAACTATTTTCAATTGTCTAAAAATTTCTTATCTAACAGAAATCATAAATGTTACGTGAGCGGAAAAATATCTTAATAATTTATTTAACAGAAAAACCATGTAAAGAAAATATCACATGGAATAAAACAACAGAGTCCCTCAAACCCCGTAAAGGAATTTTAAACGGTATTACAATTATTTATTTAACAGAAATCCTCTCTTTCAATTGAAAGGAAAAAATATAAGAATTATTAGTTTAACAGAAATCCTCGCTTTTTGAACTAACAACATGTAAAGAAAAAATCACACGGAATAAAACGACAGAGTCCCTCAAACCCCGTAAAGCTATTTTAAAAGGTATAACAATTATTTATTTAACAGAAATACTCGCTTTCAATTGAACATTTATTTTACAGAAACCCTCGCTTTTTGAACGAACACCATGTAAAGAAAAAATCACTCGGAATAAAACAACAGAGCCCCTCAAACCCCGTAAAGCAATTTTAAAAGGTATAACAATTATTTATTTAACAGAAATACTCTCTTTCAATTGAACTGAAAAAATATAAGAATTATTTATTTAACAGAAATCCTCGCTTTTTAAACGAACACCATGTAAAGAAAAAATCACACGGAATAAAACAACAGAGTCCCTCAAACCCCGTAAAGCTATTTTAAAAGGTGTAACAATTATTTATTTAACAGAAATCCTCGCTTTCAATTGAATGGAAAAAATATAAGAATTATTTATTTAACAGAAATCCTCGCTTTTTGAACGAACACCATGTAAAGAAAAAATCACACGGAATAAAACAACAGAGTCCTTCAAACCCCGTAAAACCATTTTAAAAGGTATAACAATTATTTATTTAACAGAAATCCTCGCTTTCAATTGAACGGAAAAAATATAAGAATTATTTATTTAACAGAACCACCATGTAAAGAAAAAATCACACGGAATAAAACAACAGAGTCCTTCAAACCCCGTAAAGCTATTTTAAAAGGTAAAACAATTATTTATTTAACAGAAATCGTCGCTTTCAATTGAACAGAGAAAATATAGGAATTATTTATTTAACAGAAATCCTCGCTTTTTGAACGAACGCCATGTAAAGAAAAAATCACACGGAATAAAACAACAGAATCCTTCAAACCCCGTAAAGCTATTTCAAAAGGTATAACAATTATTTATTTAACAGAAATCCTCGCTTTCAATTGAAAATTTATTTAACAGAAATCCTTGATTTTTGAACGAACACCATGTAAAGAAAAAATCACACGGAATAAAACAACAGAGCCCCTCAAACCCCGTAAAGCTATTTTAAAAGGTATAACAATTATTTATTTAACAGAAATCCTCGCTTTCAATTGAACGGAAAAAATATAAAAATTATTTATTTAACAGAAATCCTCGATTTTCGAACGAACACCATGTAAAGAAAAAATCACACGGAATAAAACAACAGAGTCCCTCAAACCCCGTAAAGCTATATAACAATTATTTATTTAACAGAAATCCTCGCTTTCAATTGAATGGAAAATATATAAGAATTATTTATTTAACAGAAATCCTCGCTTTTTGAACGAACACCATGTAAAGAAAAAATCACACGGAATAAAACAACAGAGTCCCTCAAACCCCGTAAAGCTATTTTAAAAGGTATAACAATTATTTATTTATTTGAAATCCTCGTTTTCAATTGAACGGAAAAAATATAAGAATTATTTATTTAACAGAAACACCATGTAAAGAAAATATCACACGGAATAAAACAACAGAGTCCTTAAAACCCCGTAAAGCTATTTTAAAAGGTATAACAATTATTTATTTAACAGAAATCCTCGCTTTCAATTGAACGGAAAAAATATAAGAATTATTTATTTAACAGAAATCCTCTCTTTTTGAACGAAAACCAAGTAAAGAAAAAATCACACGGAATAAAACAACAGAGCCCCTCAAACCCCGTAAGGCTATTTTAAAAGGTATAACAATTATTTATTTAACAGAAATCCTCGCTTTCAATTGAACATTTATTTAACAGAAATCCTCGCTTTTTGAACGAACACCATGTAAAGAAAAAGTCAAGCGGAATAAAACAACAGTGCCCTCAAACCCCGTAAAGCTCTTTTAAAAGGTATAACAATTATTTATTTAACATAAATCCTCTCTTTAAATTGAACGGAAAAAATATAAGAATTATTTATTTAACAGAAATCCATGCTTTTTGAACGAACACAAAGTAAAGAAAAAATCACACGGAATAAAACGACAGATCCCCTCAAACCCCCTAAAGATATTTTAAAAGTTATAACAATTGTTTATTTAACAGAAATCCTCGCTTTCAATTGAACGGAAAAAATATAAGAATTATTTATTTAACAGAAATCCTCGCTTTTTGAACGAATACCATGCAAAGAAAAAATCACACGGAATTAAACAACAAAGTCCTTCAAACCCCGTAAAGCTATTTTAAAAGGTATAACAATTATTTATTTAACAGAAATCCTCGCTTTCAATTGAAAGTAAAAAAAAATAATTATTTATTTAACAAAAACACCATGTAAAGAAAATATCACACGGAATTAAACAAGAGAGTCCTTCAAACCCCGTAAAGCTATTTTAAAAGGTATAACAATTATTTATTTAACAGAAATCCTCGCTTTCAATTGAAGGGAAAAAATATAAGAATTATTTATTTAACAGAAATCCTTGCTTTTTGAACGAACACCATGTAAAGAAAAAATCCCACGGAATAAAACAACAGAATCCTTCAAGCCCCGTAAAGCTATTTTAAAAGGTATAACAATTATTTATTTAACAGAAATCCTCGCTCTCAATTGAATGGAAAAAATATAAGAATTATTTATTTAACAGAAATCCTCGCTTTTTGAACGAACACCATGTAAAGAAAAAATCACACAGAAGAAAACGAAATAGTCCTTCAAAACCCGTAAATTTATTTTAAAATTTATAAGAATTATTTATTTAACAGAAATCCTCGCTTTTTGAACGAACACTATGTAAAGAAAAAATCACACGGAATAAAACGACAGAGTCCCTCAAACCCCGTAAAGCTATTTTAAAAGGTATAACAATTTTTTATTTAACAGAAATCCTCACTTTTTGAACGAACACCATGTAAAGAAAAAATACATTTCCGATTCATCGTTAGGCATTTTTCAAATTTATAACAAAATACCTGAGTTAACAACTCCTTCGGGCATCCAAATTTGACCCCTCCCCTCCCTGCCCTCATAAATGGGGGGGGGGGGACGACGGGAACGTTAGATCATATTTTAAATTGACAATACTTATCAAATATCACTTGTGTATTATACAGATCATATTTCTCATTACCCCTTTTTAAATGTTAATCAAATAATTCTGATTATAATGTCCGATCTTTTTGTCTGCTTTTCAAAATGTTCGTATTTGGAACTCTGTCAGTTAACACTAAGCTGTAAATTGACTAACCCTCTCGCAATAAGAAAAGGCTTAGCTGTGATTAGATCTCATTGTCGGGCGACAATTCAATCAGATCAGAGTTGTGCAAACGGAATATCTTTTTCGCAAATATAGTTAGCTTCTATTTCATAGGCAAAATATTTGAATTTCTTTTATTCAAATCACCTATCAAGTTATCAAAAAATATATGAATTAGAAATCTGGTCTGTAAATTGTGTCAGAAAAACTTGTCCTTCATCAAAGTGAAAGACAAGTCCTCAAAAGTATAAGACCATGTCTGGTTGGCCTAGAAACATATCTGGTTAGCCTGGAATGTGGGGGAGCTCTGAATCTCTTTGAAAAGGTGTATACAAGTCCCAAAATTCCATAGATGGTTACTACTTTTAACTCAGACCAACAACTCACTTTGAATAAATTATGACCTCATCACAATAAATCCAGAGAGGAATAATATTCAATTCAATTTTGGTTTACGTCAGTGAACTCTGAATCGAAACTGCAGTTTTTTACTGATAAATTATCTTAAAATGTTCTATTCCTGTCTTAAAAATAAATTGTCTTAATATGCAATTTTTTATTAGAGATGTCATAAGTAGTTTCCGAGGATGATTAGAAAAAGGGTTTCTAGTCAATTAGCTAAGCACGGCTTATGTGATAGTTATTATTTCACCTTATTTTACCTTTTTCCAAATGGAGTTTGAAAACCCCTGGAGTTTGAAGACGATCAAATGTCATTGCCATTAATGGTATCGTGTTTCGTCCAGCTTTAATTGGGTGGAGTTCAGGTTAGGTATGACTCGACTTTAATTATGCGAGATAAGCTGTGTCTAGGTGATTACTCAATAGCGGATATTAACTAAAAATTTAATTATTTATTACTTTTTTATTTCTTACGTTTTTTACTTCCAAAACTCTTGACTTTTCACTTTCCTTACCAAATACCAAGTAGAATTAGTTACAGATAGGACTTATCAAGGAAAAGTATGGGTCATTCCTCTCTCAAATATTTTTTTGCTGATGAAAATTTACCCCAAACATTTTTTTTCCTTAGTGGACTATGCAACAGTTTTTCACCCAATCATGTATGGGTTTGATCACTATAACTATCAACGCTTACTTGAGACCTTCGGCCCTTGTGATTGATTAAATCTTTTTATTATTTTTGTTACCAATCAAAGGGTTATTGTGAGTTTTCAGGCTCTTTATAAAATTACTACAAATATGCTTTCAGACTAAAATTTTACTATTAAGACTGATGAAAATAATAATCACGATTTCTGAATCAAATTGAAATGGCAATATCTTCTCACTAGACTGTTTTATGGAAACCCGTTCTTAGAATTTTGGGTACTATGGTCTTTTTCAAGCTCCTTTAAAGGTTCAGAATGGAATTTGCCCCAGATGCGATTATTGAATTTGGAAAGAGCGTGATAAAAGCCACTAAATAATGTGTTTACTTTCTTCCTAGCTAAATTATGTGAATATGTAAATATTTACCGACCGAGAAAATTTTCCTCAGGGTGGAAATGTCCATGAAATACTCTTCCCTCCCCCTGTATTGACTTCTTAGCCATTGGTCTAGTTTTTCTTTTTACTCTGTGCCGAGGTTTAGCCAACTATGTAAAAAAAAGTTCAGCAATGGATAGTAAATATGGATAATAGCCCTTTTGTTTTAGAAGGGTTTTCTATTTAGAGGCTGTATATGAATCTAATGCCGTCATGTCCGTATATTTTTAATGAATATGGACGCTACGCAACTAAGATAAAAATTAAAGTTTAATTAAACTTAGCACGTAAATTATGACTTTGATGAGACGACCTCCCCTCCTAAATTGGTCCCTTTTGGCCATTGGAATGTGTGGTTTTGTTTTAACAAGTTTGCTAATCAAAAATTTACCATAAATCTTGTATATTTTGCCACTATATGCAAAATTCACTAAGGGGAAAAATTCTCCCATTAGTGCTCTTCAGATATGTTTATGACTGTCGAATTAGCTTAATTGGTATTGAAGTCCTCAGTAAAACTAATGGGATTTTTTTTTCTTTTTGTGATATCAGTTTCTTTCTTTGAGACTTTGGCATCCGTTCTGTCGGAGAATTATGAAATTGGCTTTTCTTTTTAACCTTATTAGAGCAATAGCATTGAATAATTGATTGATTCGGATTAGTAGTTATGCGCTTGTTGCTTGTAAAAGTATAAAAAATTAAGTATGAATGGTTCTGTAGCCGTGAAGACTAAATTCATAAATGAAGTTCGAAACAAAGCAAATCAATACTCTATTTCGATTATCGATTCTAGCGTTCCAATTGCCAATCATATGGCAGAATACATTTCCAGGATTTCTGGTTTCTATTCTTTTTAAATGTTCATATGGCTTATTCAACTTAGACTTTATTTGGTATTCAGTGACTGGGATGTTGATCTTTATTTTTAGCTATAAATGGTGCTTTCTCAGGTTCAGGTTCAGGTTCAGGTTCATTTATTATGCAATCTTACATAATGAAACTAAATATATACAGATATCTGGCAGTGAGACAAGCTCGTTTTGCACAGATAAAAAAAGAAAAACAATAAAGAAATATACGGATTTTCATTCAAAATGGTATACTTCACAAACAAATATAAATAAATCAATAAATTTAAGGTTAATTACTCACCACATCACGGCAGACACCCACCCGACGATACATAAACAACTCTCAACCAGCAATGGGACAAGAAGAAGGATATCAAGATCCGAGAGAGATCGAAAAATAAGAAGAGAAAAAAAAAAAAATAATAAAAAAAAAAATAAAGAAAAAAAAATATTTATAATAAATTAGCAAAAGGAATTTTTTTTTTTTTTTTTTTAAAAATACGATCTAAAAAAAAAAATAAAAAAAATATTAATATTTGTTAAACCCGGCGACCACACTATTTCGTAGAGAAAACCGGGACCTCTCTGAAATTATCAACGGCTGGCGTAGTTTGCGTATGCTGCGAGCTAGATGAGAAGATGGCGGAGCAACTGGGAACAAATCAAAAGAATAGAAATAACTGGGCAGTGACAGGAGATTATGATTAACCTTGAATAATATCGAGTTAAAAGTAACTGCAAGTTCAACAGGAAGAATATTCAATAAACAATATAAACTCTTTGTAGAAGACTTACTGGGGAAAGACGCTGGGGAAGGAAGATAACTTTTTAAAATACGAAGCGCCTTATTTTGTTGCCTCTGAAGCGGAATTAAATGGGATCTGAAAGTATTCAAGTAAATAAGTGGGCAATAATTTAGATAAGAATGAACAAGAGCGAAATAAATAGAACGCATAGCTTCGAGCGGCAAAATGAATTTAATACGTTGCATAATACCCACGTTCCTTCCAAGCTTCAATCTTATACCATTTATATGCGGCTTCCAAATCAAAGTTGAGTCAACCAGCACACCAAGGTAACAAATAATTTCAACACGTGATGTATCCATATCTGGAACAGATGACTTAATCAACTTCAGACATGGAAGTGCCCGTGACGTACGCGAAAATACCATAAACTTTGTTTTTGAAGTGTTCAGAGCTAGCCTATTTGCCGTAAACCATACTACTAGTCTATCGAATACTAGACTTAAATTATGTTTGACACGATCTTCATCGATTCCAGAGACACTACAGGCTGTGTCATCTGCGAAGAGAACGGTCAGCCCTAGGTCCTCAACTGAATTACTAATATCATTAACATAAATTAAAAACAACAGAGGGCCGAGAATTGAACCTTGGGGCACTCCAACTTTATTTGACTGGTTCGAAGACGTTGATATAACTTCGCCCCCATCAATACACTGGACTCTATCGCTTAAATATGACAATATTATCGATTTAGCCGGACCACGTATACCACAATTAGACAATTTTTCATTTAAAATCATGTGACAAATAGTGTCAAACGCTTTCCGTATATCCACGAATATAGAAGCTGGAATTTCACCCTTATCCAAGGCATCATGAATAAACTGGGTTACTGCCAAAATAGCATGCTCTGTAGAATGTCCTTTTCAAAACCCGAATTGGGACTTACTGAAAAAACTATTCTTGTCAAGAAAATTTACAATCCTCACGTACAAACAACGTTCAATCATTTTTCCGAAAGCAGATAGAATAGATATGGGCCTATAGTTGGACGGATCTTTTATATCTCCCCCTTTGTGTAGTGCAATGACACGGGCGGACTTCATACATGAAGGGAAGATACCATTCTTGAAACAAAGATTAATTATGTGCACAAGAAAATTTACTATACTAGGCATAATCTATTTAAGCAAGTTCGTAGAAGATCCGTCGATTCCTTCTGAGTGTCCATTTTTGAGTTGATGAAGTACAAGCATCAATTCAGCAGACGAGACTGGAGTGAGGAATATGGATCGGTCAGTAGAAGAGGGTAGAAAACTTTGGAAATCAGCAGAATTTGGTGTTGATTTTTGGGATGCCTCTTCCGACGTCTTTTCACCTATTTTAGCGAAGTGCGTGTTGAGCATGTTGGCGACGTTAAGTTTTCCTTTAACAGCTGTATCACCACCTGGGGGCATCATTTCGTCCGGAAAAGAATTTAACTTTTTTTTACCGATACAATCGTTTATTAATGTCCATACCTTCTTAGGAGATCCATGCGCGCTATTGAATGCCTTCAAATAGTAGAGCTGTTTAGCAGACCTGAGAGCCTTGGTTAAGCAATTTCTGTAAGCTTTAAAAAAGGCTTGGTTTGTTTCATCGGGATTCGATAGATATATTTTATACAGCCTGTTCTTTGATTGGATCGACCTTAGTAGTCCTCGTGTAACCCAAGGATTTTTAGATCTGTTGTAACGTCTTAGACGGGTTGAAGACATCGGACAAGCCACATTAAGTGCTGTGGTAAATTCGTTGACAAAATACTGTGAAGCTTGATTTACATCCTCGCAGTCTAAGCACGGAGAGGGGTCAATTTTAAGCAGCAGTTCATTCAACCGCTGAACAGATGTAGCATCAAGCGTTCTAGTTGTTTTGATCGGAGTCGCCGTTTGTCGCCCAGTTTTTATCTCCATCAAAAGCATAAAGTGGTCTGACGTGTCATTGATAATAACATGACACGAATCAAACTCCATATTCAGAAAAATATTGTCGATTACCGTTGCTGTCGAGCTTACAACTCGAGTTGGAATATGACAAGCTGGGAGAAGCCCCAGCGAAAGACAAAGTGTCAGAAAATCAACAGCTGAAGGCGAATATTGTGTAGATGGAAGATCATGACCAGCATTACTTATATCAATATTAAAATCCCCAATGTACATAATCTTCCGACTTCGCTCGATTGCGATCGAAGAAAACGCTTCCAGCTTACTTATGAAATGTTGCACCGAAGAGCCAGGTGGTCTGTAAAACAAACAACACAACACTTTTTCATTACCAAAATCAAGCTCGACAACCAAAAATTCAAACAACACTTCTTCATACATAGAATCAAAATCCGAAACAATCCTGTAAGTAATATCATTATGAATAAAAAAACCAAGGCCTCCTCTCGATCTGTCATTCCTAGTCTTAGAAATAAAATTGTAACCGTTAATATTCGCAGGGTGACTAGTTGACTCATTTAAGAAAGTCTCACATACAGCTAATACATCAACTCGGCAGCATGGAAGGAACGAAGATAAATGGTCCAAACTACTCATCAACCCGCAACAGTTTAAATTCGCCACCCTCACACTACCAGGAGAAACATGTCTGTTAATCTCATTAGGGAGTAAATATTTGTTAATAGGGAGGGATCTAATAAATATATCATATTCATCATCCGAAAAACCACAATCTGCAGAAATTTTTATTAAATCTAATGGGTCTCTCTCAAAATCTGTCAACCTACTCGATGCCCCATCACCAGTAGAATTAATCATAATCATTTTGACTTACCAAAACGTCTGGTGGGAGTCTGTAGTGATGCGGTAATAAATCATCAACGAAACCTTGATGTGGAAGAGTACGGCACGTCTTGTGAAATATCTGATCTTCAACTGAAAAAAACACACGAAGCAAAAACAGAACCTGATTTCTAGGCCTATGTAAATTATAAAAAAATAATAGCGACGATGAAGCATAATCTGGCATGGCAGACTTAACAAGTCGAAGTCGCATTGAGCACTGAAAACAATAAGAAACAAAAAAACAACGAAAAGAAAAAAAACCAACACTGACTAGTGGTCATTTTCCCAATCATGACACACACCAACAAAAGAACTTGTTTCATCTCTCGATCGCGGACGTATTTCATTAAACAAATAAAACAAATAATGGTCCGCGTATACACTACAAACAAACTAATTAATCTTTTCCCAGTCAGAAGAATCACTTTTTTTCACTTCTAGCCATAAGTTAATACCCTTATGACGCACTCTGGATGAAACGATAAGTTTCGACTCTTTCATTTCTTGTGCTTTCGAGAGTAGGGAGTTTCGAATCATGTTGAGAGCATGGGGCAGGTCTGTAGAGATTATAATCCCACTACCTTTTAGCTTTTTAACATTGTTCATGATCGACAGGACATCACTCTCCGAGCTTAGTGAAATAAATACGGGGGACTCCTTGCGTCGGCTATTTTGCTTGCTGCGCCTATTTGTGATGTTTGCAGCCCGTGAAGAAATCCGATAGCACTTAGTCATAGATATGTCACTAGTTACACCCAGCTTTTCGCTAACTAATTTAACGACGCTATCTTCAACTTTCTTGTTAGGCTCTTCTGCCGGTAAACCATGCACAATAAGGTTCAGACGGCGATCTTTCACGTCGATAAGTAGTAGCTGTTTTTCCAGGGCCTGGTACTTGTCGACATACTCGTCGATAGTTTTCTCAAAGTTATTAAGCCTCACATCTCGGCCGGCAGCCTCCGTTCTCAGCGACGCGATCTCAGAAGTAATTCCGTCAAGCTTATTATTTAATTCTGTCTGCGTAGCAATAATAGAATCTAGTTGTCCTCTCAAAACTTTTCTGAACTCGTCGAACGATTTTTGCGTAACATTAGCCATGATAAATCTCGATTATAAATCCGCTTCGGGAGGATTGGGGATTAGCAGTTCATTCGAAATAGCATCAAAAAGGACTTACTGGCAAGGGGGTGTGTGAATACCCCCCGCTAACCAAATATAGCACGATTAAATCAGCTCTTGACTCCTATAGGCAATGCATCAAACAGGTTTGGTCAATTAACTATAAATAATTCAAGTTCAAACATGTTGATTATGATAAGTCCATAGGGAATCACAATTGAGTCTTACTGTATAATGAGATTATATCCAGAATTGATTCTGTTGACTATGATAAGTCCGTAGGGAATCGCAATTGGGTCTTATTGTATAATGAGATTATATCCAGACTATATCCAACAGAGGTGTTTACAGTATGAACTCCCAAACAAGACACATTATGCATGCTCCGGGCATATGTATACTTTGCCGTCCCATATTGAAATTTTTTACCAAAAATATTCTTCTTATGCTGTCCCCTGGACATACCACTTAGGGTGCTTACCCCCTCTAGCCCCCCCCCTATCTAGCCCTGTCTCCTTATGTCTGATGACTTTCGGGCGTTATAATTTACTGTAGATGCTGGTCATACTAGGTTAAACGAAATTGGACCCTCTGTGAACCCTTTGAAAGCTGATCGGGCCCAATATGCCATTGCTCAGGTCAGTACGATGCTTCCTTTTTGCTATATTTTGCTCTTCCCTTATGTTTATCTATTCAAACTACAAGAAAAATTATAATTAGTTCTCTGAAGCCTAGACTGAGAAATTACTTGGATGACTTGCTAAGGTCAGGGGTTAATTTGGCAAAACGAGGTCGGTTTTACAATCCGTTCTTTGTGCAATGCCTTGTGCGTTTTTCTGACTCCTGTCTGGCGATATTTTCTTCGCGACGGAACGCCAACGAATCTGTTCTGTTTTCTTTGGATTTTGCAAATATTTGATCGAGATTCCGAAATGGACTAGAAACGTCTATGTCTCTTGGCCGTATGCCGTGAAACTTGTGAAAAGATGAAAAGCTTTCGATCCGATTTTGTAACTAATCTGATAAAATGTTGATTTCCCGTTAAGGCAGTGTATGACTAGCTTAAAGTTGTTTTTTTTTGTTTGTGTGTTAAGATGTGATTTCACAGTGCTGTTTTTTTCTAAACTTTTTTTTCAAAGTGTATAAATAAATTTCCTTTTCCTACAATGGAGGTTGAGAGTATGTACTCAACCCTTTTTTAAGAATAAAGAAATAGGCTACATATAAAATATAGAATGTAGCAAAATTTGATTCGCAACAATCCCACTTTTCTGGGGACCGTATGAAGTAGCACCTTCCCTCTAAAAAATTGTGAAGTAGCCCTTTACCTCTAAAAAATTGTGAAGTAGCTATTGTTTTTAATATGTTAAATTGGTCGATAATTTAGCCACCCACTCCCATTTTTTATGTGTGTACCTATGAAGTGACAATTGCATGAAACGTTGTAAAAATAACCAAAATGCTGAAACAAGCAAAGAGAGAGCCTACTTTCAACTTTATTGTGGTAGTTGAAACAGGTGTCAGCGCTCAAGTGGATGATTTCAGACATAAGCACATGCATTAAGAAGTCTAAAAAAAGGGCCTTGTTTTGAAAAGAAGTTTTGCCATGCGTTTTCTAATTCCTTTAATTTCAAAACGAAAAAAGTGAAATTTGAACGTTCTAAGTTTAATGTAAGTTTGCCATAGAGCTTAAATTTTCAAAATTTCGAAATTAAATTTTTAATTTTGACATTCTTTTGACTGAAAATATTTACACTTTATTGAAGCTGTAGGTCGAGTATCCTACTAAAAAATTGTTGGTGGTAGAAAACAGTGACCTAGCAGTAATATTAGTGAAATTACCTACCTTTTTGAGACTTTGTTGGAGAGAGCTGTTAATGGGTTTCGGGCGAAAACAACACAAATTTTTGTTAAAAAAAGATGTTGTAGAAAAAAGGTGGAACCAGCATCAAGTCAATAAAATAGAAGGATAAGGTTCCAATTAACGAATACAATTCCGAGCTGTGTACCTTCTTGTCTATCTTGACGCTTGAACAATGAAATGAGGGCGGGCACAATAGGAGAAAGCTCTAGTGAAGGAGTTGAATTTATATGCTAAAAGAAAATAGAAATTGACGTTCCATCAAACCTTTCACTAACAGTCTGAAGAGAGTCTTGCAGTGAAAGTCCAGTTTTAGACAGAACAATACAGCAAAAAAAACTCTCCAACATTAAGGGAGGTATTATCCCACAGCATCATTATTCATGCTTAGTGTAAATGAAAGGAAAAGAGAAATTAGCTCGTCTCCTCCCTTTCCCATACCCACTTCTATATTTATCTGAAGGCTCATACACATTTAGGGCATTTAAGCAATGAAATGCGCTCTTTGAGACATCTGCACCTAATCAAACGAGATCAATCCAGAAATTCTAGTTTAGTATATATCTACCCCTTATCTCTCCTGTGTACAGGTATGCTACCCCACCTGTCGACACGAAGCTACATCGGTATTCAAGATTGCGTTTTAGCGTGTTAGAGCTAAGCTACGTCTTCATTTCCCTCCTAGTTGACATTGATCAAGATACCCATGCCAGGGCTGATTCAACCTCTCGAAGGTGGATATTAATTGGTTATTAATTCTGCCGTCAATTTTCGTACTTTACTTGACTAAATGATACCTTAAACATCTCTCTAGGATGTGTCAGTGCCCCACTAGCGGCGTCAAAAAAAAGAAAAAGAGTAACACATCTAATCCTGTTATATGAAGTTTTCGGCTATGGAGATTCCCATGATGCAGTTTCTTATTCGCTCCAATTCCATTTATGGGAGGTTTCAGGCCAATTATTCTTGTCAAAGGGTTTTCGAAGACTCCTGATATCAGTTCTTGACATATTTCGGCTTATATATTTCGAAAAATAAAATATTTGTTCCAAGCAGAAGCCACAGGTTCACAAAATGGAAACAACATCTATTTATAAAAGATCACCTATTCAATGCAATTATATTCAAGTACAAGGATAGTCTGTAATACTTCACAATTACTAATAAATTCCATACCCTGAAGAATTTGAATGGTTATTGCTGTGGTATGTGTTATCAATAGCCCAGTAGTTTAGTGTAACAAAATTAGTGGTTGAACACATTTATTAGCCATTTGTTCCCCTCTCTCACATTGCCAATGATTTCATTGTTTAAATCCTTAATATTTCACATCCACAAATAGAACGAAACCCACATTTGGAATGTACCTACATGCAGGGACACACCATTAGGGGCGAAATATGGACTTCTTTCTATTATGATTTTTTTCTAATAAAAGTTTTCAGCGATATTCAAAATAGAACAAACAGTTATAAAGTCCCATAAGTCAAACTTTAAAAAATGTAAATTAGTGTGAATAAATAAAATGAAACCTCAGTTTTATAGATTATGAGCAAGCTTTCGATTCTATTGATGGAAGAGCTTTAACGAAGGTATCATCTTTGTATGGTATACTAGACAAATACATTAAAGTGATTAGTTCTATGTACAAGAAGGGAATGAAGTTAGCAGCTGCTTCCATATTGAAACGGGAGTTAATCAGGGTTGTGTTCTATCCCCCTTTATATGGATCATTTTGATTGACTTAGTCTTAAGGAGCAAAGTAAAGGTTGTGACTTAGTTTAAGGAGCGATGGAAGTGGGAAAACTCGGAATCAAATGGAGAAAAAAAAATTCCTTGACTTAGATTATGTTGATGATTTAGGCATCCTAGATGAAAATATGAGTGAAATAACTGAACTCTTTGAGGTTTTGCGAGTTAAGGGTGCTAGAACTGGTTTGAAAATAAATATTAAGAAGACTAAGCTACTAATGCTAGGAATTTGTGAAGATGAAAAGGTGAAGTTGGGTAACTCAAAGATCGATCAGGTGGAGAGCTTCACTTACCTAGTTATTATTATTAGTAAAGACGGTGGAAGCAGTGGAGATGTTAAAAGTAGAATAGCCAAGGCTCAGGGTGCTTTTTCACAGTTGAAAAACGTTTGGTAATGGATTTGTAGTAGTACAAAGCCATTACCATTCCTAAATCAGCTTCATTTGGCGACTCTTCCTCACTTTACAACTTTTTTTTTGTTTCGTTTTATTATCATTTTCCTTTATTTTTTTTTGAAAACATACTGTCAAGCTTTTGATTACCGTGGGCTGTTCATTCTTTACTAGGTTGTGGCGAATACTGCAACCATAAAAATGGGGGAAAATGCCTTTTTTGCTTGTCCGATAACCAATACTTTTAATCCTAACTTGCTGGGGCTGAATAAGAAGTGCTTCTAATGCTCAAATTATTTTTCCGAGGTTTGCTTTCAAGACATTATTCCTGTCAAAGGATTTTTGAAGACTCCTGATTTTAGTTATATATATTTTCTTATATGTTTCGATAAATAAAATATTTGTTCGAAGCAAAAGCCACCGGCTCACAAAATGGAAACAACATTTATTTATAAGAGATCACCTATTCAATGCAATTACATTCAAGTACAAGGATAGTTCATAATACTTCACAATTTATATTGAATCCCATACCCTGAAGAATGTGTATGGTTTTGGCTGGGGTATGTGGTATCTATAGCCTAGTAGTTTAATGTAGCAAAATTCACTGTTGAACACATTCATTATCCGTTTGCTCACCGTCTCTCACATAGCCAATGATTTCATTGTTTAAATCCTTACTATTTCACATCCACAAATCAAATGAAACCCACATTGGGAATGTACCTACATGCATGGACACACCATATGGACTTCTTTCTATTATGATTTTTTTCTAAGAAAAGCTTTAAGCAATATTCAAAATAGAACAAGCAGTTAAAAAGTCGCATAAGTCAAACTTTAAAAAACATGAATTACTTCAAAACACATAAATAAACTGAAACCTCAGTTTTATTGATTATGAGCAAGCGTTCGATTCTGTTGATAGAAGAGCTTTAGCGAAGATCTCATCCTTGTATGTTATACCAGACAAATATATTAAAGTGATTAGTTCTATCTTTAGGAAGGAAATGATGTTAGCAGCTGGTTCCATATTAAATCAGGAGTTAATCAGGATTGAGTTATATCCCCCTTTATATTGATCATTTTTATTGACTTAGTCTTAAGGAGCAAAGGAAAGCCAATGGGAGAACTCGGAATCCAATGAAACTCGGAATCAAAGATGAAAAACTTTCCTGGACTTAGATTATGCTGATGATTTAAGCATCCTAGATGAAAATATGAGCGAAATGACTGAACTTTTAGAGGTTTTGCAAGTTCAGGGTGCTAGAATAGGTTTTAAAATAAATGTTATGAAGACTAAGCCTCTAAAATAGGAATATGTGAAGATGAAAAGGTGAAGTTGGGTAACTAAAAGATTGATCAGGTGGACAGCTTCACTTACCTAGTTATTATTGTTAGTACAGACAGTGGGAGCAATGAAGATTTTAAAAGTAGAATACCAAAGGCTTAAGGTGATTTTTCGCAGTTGGAAAACATTTGGAAAAATAGAAAGGTACGTCTGCAAAGCAAGAAGAGAATATTGGAAGTTATAGTGATCACTGTGGTCAAGCATGGTTCTGAAGCATGGATACTCCGAAAAACAGGCAAAGATTTGCTAGATATTTTCCAGAGAGATTGCTTACGGAGTGTCTGGTTTACCCAGCTGACTGACCGTATTTCAAGCAGTAGGAAAGTGTGGTTAATCCATGTGGTTAACCACGGAAAGTGTGGTTAATCCCTTTTTCTTGGGCTATAATTGAGACAAAGGTTGAGATGACTAGGGAACGTTCTGCGGATGAAGGATTACAGATTGCTGAAGTTTTACCCTTTCGGCCAACCGTTTTTTTTTTTTTTTTTTTTTTAACCCACCTCCGCTCCAATCTTTTTTAATAAATTCGTTATTTCCGAAACTGACAACTAAATTTTTTTACCACCTACACTAAAAAAAAAAAAAAAAAAAAAAAAAAAACGACAAATTTTTTAACTTTACATTATCATAACAATTAAACTATAAATTTTAGCAGTTAATACTTTAAATATTTCATTTGGGGGCATTCTACAACCAATTAACCAACATTAATACAACATCTGCCTAGTCGCTTTGCCGGGTGCCCTTCCGGTATAGGGAACCCCTTCCACGGTGGCACCAACTATCAAACTCCAAGAAAATACTTTATTTTGCCTCCAAAATCCCTCTGTTTACCTTATAATCCAATCCTCCCAAATTACTCTCTCTTACCTCAAAAACGCCCAAATAAAAAACTTTGTCTGAACATCATCTTACACAAACATACCCTCAACACTTGGACAAAGTTTTTCATTTTAATTTTTTTCCTTTATTTCCTCATTTTCTAAAATTCAACTGCTCAAATTCCAAAAAAAAAAAAAAAAAAAAAAAAAAAAAAAAAAAAAAATATATATATATAATTTAGTAAATGTTCATTTCAAAATATTTCTCAAATCTATTACTTATTCTCAATAAATCTACTTCTTTATCCAAAAACTTTTTAAAAATATCGATATTTATTTTTTCCTTCCTTTTTCTTCTGCTCCATACATACCGGCATAAATTTCCTACTATAAAACACACCAAATTTTTCTTTTTATCCTCCATTTTTTCCCTTATATCTAACTTTATAATCCTTTTTTTATCCTCCTCACTTTCAATACTCAAACCTAAATTTCTTACTATCTCAAAAACAAAATTAAAAATATTTTCATTTTTCTCACACTCCAAAAATTCATGAGATAGTCCATCTAGTAACACCTCTGAACAGAGGTGACACCTTGTGTTCTCACTTCTAATAAAACGCGCAATTCTATCTCTATACGGCATAATCCTATGTATTATCATAAACATAACTTCTCTCACCTTTGTTTCCATGGGGAAGGCGTGGAGGTTACTAAAAGCTGTTTCAAAATTTATAAAAGGTTCTTTTTCCTTTACATGATAAATTGGTTCATTTTCTGTCAATTTCAGCAAATTTCCAATTTCACGTTTTTTCATTTTTTCCTCTACTTCTAACAGGCCAGTTTCTTTTGCCTGTTGTATAACTTTAAAAATGTTTCGTGCATACATTGGGATCTTTGTTTCTGGAAAATCTTCTTCATTCAGTGCTTTTATTAGCCATTCTCTTGTTAAAATAGAATGATTTCCTCCATTTAGGGAGTCAATGGTATTTCTTATTAGGAGGTTCTTGCAGGCTGACCGAAAATCCAAAATTCCATTTCCACCTTTATCTTTAGGTTGATAAAGCATTCCCTTGTTTAGTTTTTCAACCTTACCATGCCATACACACCTCCAAATATGTTTCTCGCTTTCTGTCACCAGGAAATCCGGGAGGGGGGTTATTGGTGCAAGATAGAGGAGATCAGCGGATGCAATAACTGTTGATGTATGTTGCTCTTTGGATTACTGTTAAAGACCTATTTTTTTCATTGACATTTAGCATATACTGAATTTCTGCTACTTTCTTAGACCATGCCTTCTGCCACATGTTTCCTTCTGTTCTAATATTAACTCCAAGTATTTTCGTCGACGTCACGACTGGTAACCAAGAAACATTTTCCAAGCTCTTTTTCCATTTTTCATTATCGCTTAGAGGTAGCATGTTGCTCTTTTTCTTGTGGATCTTTAACCTATAATGTTGTTCATACCATCTCAGGGCTCGAGTTACTTCCAGTACATCTTGAGATCCATTCGCTAAAAAAGTTGCGTCGTCTACATAAGCCGCTGACTTGAGTACCTTTGCCTCGCGAATGGGTATACCTGTAATACCTGCTTCAATATATTGTATTAAAGGATCAAGGTAAATCTCAAAAAGATACGACGACCTCGGGTCTCCTTGTCTTAAACCAATTTCAAAGGGGAATGGTCTCGTGTTTTCTCCATTCAAAACAATCTGGCCAGTAGCATTTATGTAAAAGTTCTTAAAAAAATTTATAAACTCTTTACAAAAAGAAAATTTCTCTTTCATCAAAATCCATAACATTTCTCTCTCTACCGAGTCATATGCTTTAATTAATTCTATGCAGAATCATGCCCACGAAAGCTCACGTTTTAAAAGCTCTTCTTCTTTTTCCAGGAATAGATCTCTCAGCATTCTAAGTAAATGCTGTATTTTCCGGACTTTTATCCCACCGTATTGAGTCTCTCCTAATATCTTCCCAATAATCTCCTGTAGACGATTAGTCAATATTTTTGAAACTAATCGGGTATCGCAGGGCAGTAACAAAATCGGTCTCCAATTTTCCAGTTTCCCTGGGTCTCCTTTTTTTGGGACCAAAGTAATCACTGCTAGTGTTTGGATTTTGTCTGCTCCTTCTTATCATTTCATTCATCGCCCCTGAAAGCGTTTAAGATATTTCACTATAAAAGAGTTTGTAAAACTGATATCCTAGGCCATCCTTTCCTGGTACTATCCCGCTCTTTGCTCCTTTTAGAGCTTTATTTAGTTCCTGTTCCATGATATTCTTACATACAAGTTCATTTTCATGGTCGGCTACTTCATTAGTGACGCAGAAACCTTGTAAAAAAAAACCTCCAATGTCCAGATTCTCTTTTCTCTTATGTATCTTTCGGTAGTAGTCCCGGACTTGCACACGGATTTGTGTCTCTTCTTCGATTATTTTTCCATCATCCTGTTTCAACCGTTTCATTATATTTTCTTCTCTTTTTATTTTTGCTTTCTGGATCATTGCTAGACTAATTTGCTCCCCTTCATATATTTCGCTTAGTCTATTGGTTTTTTTACAATGTTTAAAACGCTCATTTTCCAGTTTTTGTAGTTCATTTTTAATTTCCTGATACTCGATAATAGTGCTGTTTGCATTCCCATCTATTTCCGCTTTAAGTTGTGTGAGAACTCTTTTCAAGTGACGCTCATGTGTCGTTACTTCTGCTTTTATTTTTCTTTCTAATTTTTGTATGAAATTTGCTATTTCCCTTTCATCTTCAACCACTTCTCCAGTTGACTTTTTGATTTTTTTTTCTTTTTCCATAAAATCCAGGATTTTTTCTTTGATTTGATTCCTTACTCACTTATCTTTAAGCGAGTCTGGGTGCAGCTTCCAAAAAACAGGCTTTATTAATTGATCTTTTGTTTGTTTTCCAACAATCATTCGCACAGCATAGTGATCAGAAAAAGTTACATGTTCGTGTATCACTTGACTAATTAATTTTTCCATTCGGGATGTTACATAAATTCTGTCAATACGGCTTGCGCTGCGAGTTCCCACTCTTGTAAAAGATATACTATTGTTTTTTTCTATCCACACATCTAGTAAACTGTAAGTCTGAATAAATTTTTTAAGCGTTTCATTTATAAGTCTACATACAATTTTCTTATTTTTTACCGAAATGTCGTCTTCTCTTAATACGCAGTTAAAATCTCCCAGTAAGACTATTTTTCCATTTAGTGGTGTGTACTTTGGTAGTATTGTTTCAGTTACAAAAACTCTCTCCTTTGCATTATTGGTGCCTGATGGCATTTGCACATTTACAAGGGTCATTCCACTAAGTTTCATAGAACATATTTTACCATCTTCCTCGTATGCAAAATCCTCTGGATTCACTTCTAATTCCTCTTTTATAATGAAGCCTGTGTCATGTGTTGCGCCTGCGGTGAAAAGCATGTATCGTAACTTTTATCGTAACTTCGGCCAACCGTTTAGAGCTAAACAGAAAGCAGGTCGTTCACAGTTGGGTCGGGAGGATGTCATAAAGAAAGATTTAAGGGGAATGGGGAATTCCTGGGAGGCTGTAAAGAGGGAGGCTGTGAACAGATTTGAATGGAGGCGGAGTGTACGTAGCTGTGTTGGCCTCAGGCTACTTGGTTCTGCGGTGAGTTGTTAGGAGTAAAAGTACTAAAATTAACAGAAACTGAAGTGAATTTTGAACTCGAACTTCAAAATAACAGATATCACTAGGTCATGAATAAATGAAACCTAAATAAACACCAATTCTTACAAATAAGAGTAAGGCCACCCAGAGAGGAGGATAACTAGCCTGTAATTCAATAGGCCATTCATTTTTCTAAATCCCTCCTCAAATCTGTTTATTTTCTCCAAGTTTCCTCGACCTGAGACCATGCGTGATAAAGATTAAAATATTATGCTATGTTCTTTTTGGGTATTTGAACATACCCAATTGTTTAGTCATATTAGATTTTTAGTTAATTACCCTAATATGCTGCAAATGTGTCCTTAAAGTTGCTAGTCACAAGTGGTCTAAGTGACGCTCAGAGGTTGGTTAAAATAGCGTTATTTGGTGGTTATAGCATTCTACAGTCTTCAGATATATACCGAGGCTAGAGTTTTGTGTGAAAATTAATTGACAGAGAAATATAATGCGTGGGAGGGGAGAAGGAATTACGTCCATAAAGCTTCAGCTCTGTACTTTGAACGTTGTGTAAAACATAGAAATTTGTGTGCGTCCTCAAATGAATTTTGTTTTACTAAATATTATTTTCTCTCAGTTCAGGGACAAATTGTTTCTTGAACTCAATTTAATAAATTGTGATATCCCTCACAAAACCAGCAAGTGGTTTAGACCATGCCAATAAATAGTTGAAGGCCACGCTTTTCTTGGTGGTCTACATTACGACCTTCTATCATCCCCCTATTGTGTGCCACATGACAGTTCGGTGGATGAAGTCGCGCCTGCTAAATTGGGAAACCACGGGTCAAGCGTGTCCGTCGCAAGGTACTCGAGGAAAAGCTGTACTCATGGTAAATATAGCCAAGAAACCACATATATATATATAAATATATATATATATATATATATATATATATATATATATATATATATATATATATATATATATATATATATATATATATATATATATATATATATATATATATATATATATATATATATATATATATATATATATATATATATATATATATATATATATACGGGATAATTTCCATTCGTCTTAGTTTTTAACGATGCTCCTTATTTCTAGTTGAAAATGCTTATTTTTTAATTTAATTGGGAATGAAAAGTCAAAGTCTAACATAAAGAAAAGGTATTTCGGAGGGGGTAGCTAACTTCATATACGGGATAATTTCCATTCGTCTTAGTTTTTTAACGATGCTCCTTATTTCTAGTTGAAAATGCTTATTTTTTAATTTAATTGGGAATGAAAAGTTAAAGTCTAATATAAAGAACAAGGTATTTCGGAGGGGGGCTCGTTACTGATATTGATATTAGTGCGTAAAAACTACAAACTGACAAAAATATCCAGAACTTTTTTTTCTTATAGCCTTTACTTTGAAGACATTTCTTCATCTTAATTGGCCTTAGAAATATCATGCAAAATGAACTAGCTTAACAGTCATTGCTTTGTCGAATTTTGAGCAAAACAAAAGGATTGTAACAGTAGGATTGTAAACACCTTTTAGAATGCATCTATTGAATTCTATAGAAGCTATAGGAAAACATTTCTATAGAAGCTCTACACCTATTAAGAGTTATAAATGTGTAAGAAAAAAGTTATCAGAACGTCATATCAGACCTCATCTTTCTGAAACTTTTTTTCTTAACATTATGAAATATATCATTTAGAATGATATCTTTTAAAAGTCCTCCATGGCCTAAAATGTTTCCTCATTATGACTTTTCTATTTAAAAACCTCAGGCACTTCAGCTATTCATGCAAACATACAGCAATAAAAACGATATTAAAAAAGAAATTACCACGACTATAAAAATTGAAAACACTTCGAAATATCTATTTTCAAAGCACATTTTCTGATCGACTAATTTAAAAACGGATGTTTACGGTTTGAAAGTTGTTTACGAAGCGTTGACGTTTTTATTTTTGCAAATCATCTGCTAATGGTATTGTTAATAAAGAAAATAGTATATTCGTTTCCAGAATGTATGTCTTTAATAAAATTTAGCTCATCTATGATGTAAGAATCTGAGCAAATGTTTTTCAAGTTCAAGTTTAATAATGGGTTTTAATTTAAAAAAAATACAAAACTATACTTAACTCAATTCCTTCTGCATTGATGCACGTTGGGCCCGTAATAATTTCACACTCTAAATACAGCGTGGCCTCCTTTCCTCTCCAATTTCCACCCCGAACCGCCATCAAATAACAATAAATTTAACACAACTTCTCCTCCGCTCATACCCCTTGAAGTATCAAACTAAAATATAATAAGTAATAATAATATCAAAAAATTTTAAACGTAATAATAATAAAATAAATCTAGTAAATGAATTTCTAATCTTTTAGATATTTTTTACATTTTTTTTAAAGGAGCCGAGAGACCTATTTGACTTCAGCTCTTGCGGAAGTGCATTCCACTCTTTAGTACACGCAATTCTAGGAGAAAATTCCGACCTAACTGTCGGTGTCAGGGGTATAAATGTCTGATGAAGATCGTGTATTTAAACTATGGATTTGTGATGCTAGTGTAAATAATCCTTTAAATGGTGATGGGAGTGTTCCTGAAAAATATATAAAACAAAAAACGGTGCAAGTTAGTGTGGAAAGTGATGCCATTGATAGTCTGTTCAGTCCTGGGCCTAAAATTTGAAGTGCTTTGTTGTGAAGTGAGTTTAGTCTCTGTAAATGTGTCTGGAAATTAGATTGCCAAACTGTAAAAAAATATTGAATGTGAGGCTTGATAACTGCATTGTAAATCAGGATCAGTATTTTTTTAGGGAATTGGTGACTGAGTTTTCTCAAGATTCTATGGTTCCTGGAAAGCTTCGTCTCGACACTTGCTATGTGGTGTTTGAACAAGCGTTTTTCATCGATTAAAACCCCTGGGTATCTAACACATCCTTTTTCTAGTCTCTTGATAAGTCCACGAGAGGTTTCAATACCAATCACATCAGGATCCAGCGAATCTATACGTGAAAAAAATATAACACTCGATTTGTCAGTGTTGATGACTAGACGATTTGCCTCCATTCACAGGTACATTTCTTTAAGAATGTCTTGTAGCTTCGTTTTGAGAGACTTTATGTTCCATTCTGAGCTCGCCATAAGTAATTCATCCACAAATGCCGTTAGTCCGTCGTCGGTTTCTACTTTAGACCCCAGCATCGTTTTTGGGTGAAATAGTTTGCAGCAATAAGGGATATGACTTGCAGGAGTCAGTACTTGCTGAAGATAATTTACCTGAACAAGAAACAATACCGGTCCCAATTTAGAGCCCTGTGGCACCCCGCAGTTAACTACGACATCATTTGTATGGTCATTTCCTGTGTAAATTTGACGATTTTCCAAGTAAGACTTGAACCAATCTAGGAACTCCAATATGATCCAGCTTTCCTAGTAGTATTTCGTGGTGCATGCTATCAAACGCTTTCTTAATCTCTAGAAGCACAGCTGCAGGTAAAGCACCCGAATCGAGGATTCTGTTTACGAATAAACTTAATGAAGTAAGGGCGTCTTTGGTTGAATGACCAGCCCTAAACCCGAATTGGTGGCTGTTAAAACTAAAACCTAGCTTTATTAATAAAATCAAATATTATTAATAAATTCAGATGTATTTTAATCTTGAATGTTCTTACTCCAGAAACTAAAACCCAACTTTATTAGAAAATCAAATATTATTCATAAAATCAGATATATTTTAAACGTTGATGTTCTTGTTTCTGAAAACCAAAACCCAACTTTATTGAAAAATTCAATACAATAAAAACAGATGTATTTTAATTCTGAGTTTTCTTATTTCTGAAAAATAAAGTCCAACTTTATTAAAATGTCTAATTTTATTAATAGAACCAATTGTATTTTAAACGTGGATGTTCTTATTTCGGAAGACTGAAACACAACTTTATAAAAAAACATTATTAATAAAATCAAATGTATTTTAAACGTGGATGTTCATGATTCTGAAAACTAAAACCCAACTTTATTAAAAATCAAATGTTATTGATAAAATCAGATGTACCTTTTTTATAAATACCTTTATAATTTTGTTTTATAAATACTACCGCTATTGTTATTGCTGCTGCTCCTGCTACTACTATTATCACCGTCTCAACTGCGATGAATCAGTCTTTTAATTACTACTGAAAAAAAGACTTACAATTGAGAATTAGCTACTAAGTACAAGAAGCATGGCTATGTGCTTTTGGATTGTCAAAATATTATCTTAAGAATTGATTTGATATTAGATTGGAACTCTAAGAGAAAACTCAAAGGGGAAAATTAATGGCCAAAAAAGTAATTTGTGGACACTAGTATTAATAGTACAACAACTTGGAAATTTACTAATTTTACTACTATTATTATTGCTGTAACTACTACTTCTATCACAACTACTTGTAAGATTAAGAGCATTAAGATGAAAATTTCAAAAAGTATATGAATATATAGGTTATCAAAACAGCAAATCCACAATGTCTTAGCAATGGCTAATTGTATTAGGTTAAGTGGTAATACTCCTTCTGTGACTACTATTACAACTATACCTAAGGCTGTGAAGGTGAAATATGCCGATAAGACTTATGAAAATTTCTGTTGTACGGATGACAACTTGCCATCCGTATGCAGGTTGTACACAGGGCATATAAGCAATATCTTCGGAACAGTTTCGCGTCTGACATAAAAATTTTCAACGCTTGTTGTGGGTGTATTGAAACACAATATTTGCATCATAATATTACTACTTCTACTCCTGCAACTACTACTACTACTGCTATTATTGTTCACTACTACAAATAAACCAAAGGGTAATAAAAGCAAATTTTTTGGGTTATATTGTAACTGTACTGAAGTAAATCAAAACATACTATGACCACATCGGTTGTCAAGAGGATATATCAGCAATGCTTTAGTACTGTTGATGGTATTAAGTTAAAAATTGCAACGCGTGTTGAATAGGATGTTGAAAAAAAGGTTACATGTGCATACTGCTACTAATGCTACTTCTGCTACTACAATTATTATTATTATTTATTTATTAACCGGTCAATAAAGGTAAAAAAGACGGAGTATCCCGAAAAACAAAAAAAAAACATCGAACAAATTACAAAGATGAAAAACAAAAACTCAATTATACACTGCACTGCACGTATGTAATAAGTTTTACTTTTTAAACTTACAAGTACTGAACAAACACAAGCATTACGATCATCGTTGCATCAAGCCGCAATTGTTAAAAAAATTAGACCTAAATAATCGTCAGTGAAAAAAAACAATTACATATATATATATATATATATATATATATATATATATATATATATATATATATATATATATATATATATATATATATATATATATATATATATATATATATATATATATATATATATATATATATATATATATCCTTTTGAAACTCATAAATGATCCTTTTGAAATTCTTCTAACAACATCGATTCTCAAGGTAAAAGTTGGAAAATAGGCCAATCAGGTGTTACAATCCTTTTGTTTGCTCAAAATTCGACAAAGCAATGACTGTTAGGCTAGTTTATTTTGCATGATATTTCTAGAGCCAATTAAGATGAAGAAATTCTTCAATGTCAAGGCTATAAGAAAAAAAAAGTTCTGGATATTTTTGTCAGTTTGTAGTTTACGCACTAATATCAATATCAGTAACGAGCCCCCCTCCGAAATACCTCGGTCTTCATGTTAGACTTTTGACTTTTCATCACAATTAAATTAAAAAATAAGCAATTTTAATTAGAAATAAGGAGCATCATTAAAAAACTAAGACGAATGGAATTTGCCGCTTATATGAAGTAAGCTACCCCCCCCCCCAAAAAAAAACAAACAACATTGTTCTTTATGTTAGACTTTGACTTTTCACCCCAATTAAATTAAAAAATAAGCATTTTTATTTCATCAGATACTCCAGCACTCATAAACGATCTCTTTGAAATTCTGCTATCAACATCAACTCTCAAGGTAGAAGTTGGAAAACGGGCCAATCAGGTGTTACAATCCTTTTGTTTTGCTCAAAATTCGACAAAGCAATGACTGTTAGGCTAGTTTATTTTGCATGATATTTCTAAAGCCAATTAAGTTGAAGAAATGTCTTCAAAGTCAAAGCTTTAAGAAAAAAAAAGTTCTGGATATTTTGGTCAGTTTGTAGATTTTACGCACTAATATCAATATCAGTAACGAGCCCCCCCCCCTCCGAAATACCTTGTTCTTATGTTAGACTTTTGACTTTTCATCACAATTAAATTAAAAATAAGCATTTTCAACTAGAAATAAGGAGCATCGTTAAAAAACTAAGACAAATGGAAACTACCCCACATATGAAGTGAGCTGCCCTCCCCCCCTCCGTAGTACCGTGTTGTTTATCTTAGACTTTGACTTTTCACCCCAATTAAATTAAAAAATAAGCATTTTTATTTCATCAGAAACTCATAAACGATCCTTTTTAAATTCTGCTAACAACATCATCTCTCAAGGTAAAAGTTGGAAAACGGGCCAATCAGGTGTTACAACCCTCTTGTTTTGCTCAAAATTCGACAAAGCAATGACTAGGCTAGCAATGATTAGGCTAGTTTATTTTGCATGATATTTCTAAAGCCAATTAAGATGAAGAAATGTCTTCAAAGTCAAGGCTATAAGAAAAAAAAAGTTCTGGATATTTTTGTCAGTTTGTAGTTTTTACGTACTAATATCAATATCAGTAACAAGCCCCCCTCCACAATAGCTTTTTCTTTATGTTAGACTTTTGACTTTTCATCACTTTTAAATTAAAAATAAGCATTTTCAACTAGAAATAAGGAGTATCGTTAAAAAACTAAGACAAATGGAAACTACCCCACATATGAAGTGAGCTGCCCTCCCCCCCTTCCGTAGTACCTTGTTTTTTATCTTAGACTTTGACTTTTCACCCCAATTAAATTAAAAAATAAGCATTTTTATTTCATCAGAAACTCATAAACGATCCTTTTTAAATTCTGCTAACAACATTATCTCTCAAGGTAAAAGTTGGAAAACGGGCCAATCAGGTGTTACAACCCTCTTGTTTTGCTCAAAATTCGACAAAGCAATGACTAGGCTAGCAATGGTTAGGCTAGTTTATTTTGCATGATATTTCTAGAGCCAATTAAGATGAATAAATGTCTTAAAAATCAAGGCTATAAGAAAAAAAAGTTCTGTATATTTTTTTCATTTTTTAGTTTACGCACTAATATCAATAACAGTAACGAGCCCCCCCCCCCCCCTCCGAAATACCTTGTTCTCTATGTTAGACTTTTGACTTTTCATCACAATTAAATTAAAAAATAAGCATTTTCAACTAGAAATAAGGAGCATCGTCAAAAAACTAAGACAAATGGAAATTACCCCACATATGAAGTGAGCTGCCTCTCCCCTCTCCGTAGTACCTTGTTCTTTATCTTAGACTTTGACTTTTCACCCCAATTAAATTAAAAAATAAGCATTTTTATTTCATCAGAAACTCATAAACGATCCTTTTTAAATTCTGCTAACAACATTATCTCTCAAGGTAAAAGTTGGAAAACGGGCCAATCAGGTGTTACAACCCTCTTGTTTTGCTCAAAATTCGACAAAGCAATGACTAGGCTAGCAATGGTTAGGCTAGTTTATTTTGCATGATATTTCTAAAGCCAATTAAGATGAAGAAATGTCTTCAAAATCAAGGCTATAAGAAAAAAAAGTTCGGGATATTTTTGTCAGTTTGTAGTTTACGCACTAATATCAATATCAGTAACGAGCCCCCCCCCTCCGAAATACCTTGTTCTCTATGTTAGACTTTTGACTTTTCATCACAATTAAATTAAAAATAAGAATTTTCAACTAGAAATAAGGAGCATCGTTAAAAAACTAAGACAAATGGAAACTACCCCACATATGAAGTGAGCTGCCCTCCCCCCCTCCGTAGTACCGTGTTTTTTATCTTAGACTTTGACTTTTCACCCCAATTAAATTAAAAAATAAGCATTTTTATTTAATCAGAAACTCATAAACGATCCTTTTTAAATTCTGCTAACAACATCATCTCTCAAGGTAAAAGTTGGAAAACGGGCCAATCAGGTGTTACAACCCTCTTGTTTTGCTCAAAATTTGACAAAGCAATGACTAGGCTAGCAATGGTTAGGCTAGTTTACTTTGCATGATATTTCTAAAGCCAATTAAGATTAAGAAATGTCTTCAAAGTCAAGGCTATAAGAAAAAAAAAAGTTCGGGATATTTTTGTCAGTTTGTAGCTTTGACTCACTAATATCACTATCCGTAACGAGCCCCCCCCTCCGAAATACCTTGTTATTTATGTTAGACTTTTGACTTTACATCACAATTAAATTAAAAATAAGCATTTTCAACTAGAAATAAGGAGCATCGTTAAAAAACTAAGACAAATGGAAATTACCCCACATATGAAGTGAGCTGCCCTCCCCCCTTCCGTAGTACCTTGTTTTTTATCTTAGACTTTGACTTTTCACCCCAATTAAATTAAAAAATAAGCATTTTTATTTCATCAGAAACTCATAAACGATCCTTTTTAAATTCTGCTAACAACATCATCTCTCAAGGTAAAAGTTGGAAAACGGGCCAATCAGGTGTTACAACCCTCTTGTTTTGCTCAAAATTCGACAAAGCAATGACTAGGCTAGCACTGGTTAGGCTAGTTTATTTTGCATGATATTTCTAAAGCCAATTAAGATGAAGAAATGTCTTCTTCACTATCGAGTAGCCATGCTACAGTGATTGTTTCAAACCTTCCACAAACAGTTTGCAACCCCAAAAGTCGAAAGGAATTCTTAGACCAATTGTCAGGTCACGAGTCAGTTTCCAGTGTCCACCCACGAGGTGACAAGTTGTATGTCAACATTGAGAAATCTGTTATTTCGGATTTCTGCAATTCGATTAGTGCAGCCGCATCGGGTGCTACCACTAAAACTGTGCTTAAGCGTCACCTTGGGATTGCTAGAGGTATCCCTGAGGATTTTGACATTGCTGGACTAAATTCGTACCCTGGTGTGACTGAAGCCACTCGTTTCGGCTCTTCACAAACAATTAAGCTAGAGTTCTCGGATACATTCGCAAAAGGCAATGCCATCAAGAACGGCCTGAAAATAGGTTACGAAATATTCCGTGTGTACGATTTCATCAGTGTACCCCGTTGCTGCTTCAAATGCCGATCCCCAGATCACATGATGAAGGATTGCACCAGTCCTGTTGATAAATGTGCTCGTTGTGCCGGTAATCATACTGCCACTAAGGAAACGCCTTGCCAAAATAGCCCCAAATGTGCAAACTGCAACGGTGATCATACATCCTTTAGTTTGAAATGTCCAGTGCTCAAGTCTCGCGTTTCGAGTAGTGCCCGAAAATGATGCAGTCCCTTTCAGCTGTCTCGTACAACATAAATGGTACCAGAAGAAAAGAGCATGTTATTGACGAACTTGCATGTAACTATGACATTGTCTGTTTGCAAGAACACTTATTATCGTCGGCTAATACAAACCTGCTAAAAAGAAGTGCTAATCACGTCGTGTTCGTATCGGCGGCACGAACTACGTTCGGACGGCCGTCGGGTGGGCTTGCTTGTATACTGAACCGAAATAGTGTTGCTTGCTACTCGCCTGTGCTTTTTCACAGTGATCCTAACATTTTGGCCGTGCGGATTAACGATTTAGTGATCGTAAATGTTTACTTGCCTTGTGACAGAAAATCGGTTCAGTCTCTTAACAGATTCGCTAAGACTTGCAGTGTATTACAGAAACTTTTGGAATCCGTCTCAAATCAAGGTTATCGTTTTTTGATCGCTGGAGACTTTAACGCTGACCTGCTGTCATCGAATATTCGCTCGGATTTGATATTTGATTCGCTGCCGCAGTTTAAGCTGGTTGAAAAAACTTGTATATATTCTTATCTTCATCATTCCGGTAGTCAAAGTAATATTGATCATGTTGTTTGTTCTCCGGGCCTACCCGTTTCTACTGTAACTGTTCATGAAGATCATTGCGATTTAGATCACCTACCGATTTCGTTTGTTTTTCAAATACCGATTTGTACTAATCGTAATGCTTTACAAGCAGGACGAAGATGGGTTTTCCGTCGAAATTGGAATAAGATAAATTTATCGCTGTATATTTCTACGCTAGCTATGCTACTTGCTACAATTCAAGTTCCTTTCCACCTTCTACAGCTTAGTTGTAAGTCTTCAAATGATAAAAATACTCTAAATGATTATTATCTAAAATTAGTATCTTGCCTTAAAACAGCTGAATTGACCGCTGTACCACAGGAGCGAGTCAGGCGAAACACGCGTAAACCGGAGTGGTCGTGGGATCCTGAATTGAAATCGATTAAAAATAAAGCAAAGTTTTGGTTGCGGATTTGGGTTTCTTGTGGTCGTCCGTCTGAAGGGGTTATTCATCAAATAAAGCAAAAGACAAAATTAGAATATAAAAATTACCTGCGCTCGACTAAATCAAAAATATCGAATGTCCCGTTAAGTAAATCTGATTGGCAAAAGGTAATTAATTCTGAAAAACTTGATGATTCTTTTGCTACAAGCCCGATTAGTGCCGGTGCATGGCATAGTTATTACAGTAAAGTTTTTAGTTCAGTGAATTATCATGTCCATTCGGTTTTTTCGAAACTTCTCATTGCCGCATTTCCCGTATCGCTGAGCCAAACTCAGATTTTGCCTGTCGAGCTCTCTGTGGTTCAGCAGGCAGTAAAAAGGTTGAAATCAAATTCCCTCGATTGTGATGGCATTTCTGCCAACCATTTAAAAGTTGATTGCCCACTTCTTTTTCAACACCTGCAGTTGCTTTTCCAAATGTGCTTGTGTGCGTCTGCGGTACCGGATAGCTTCCTATGTGGGTCTGTAACATCAATTCTTAAAAGAGGGAAACCTCCTAGCGATTGCTCGTCGTATCGGCCAATAACTGTGTCATGCACTCTCAGTAAAGTTTTTGAATATGTTCTTCTTCCGTACATATCGAGTGCACATTTTGGCGAAAATCAGCTTGGTTTTTCGTCTGGGGTAGGGTGCCAGCAAGCCCATCGAGTTCTAATTAATCTTCTTATCGATGCGACTAAAAAGGGATATGAACTCCATCTTTGCGCCTTGGACCTTTCCAAGGCTTTTGACAGCGTCGTCCACTCACAAGCTCTGTTTTCCTTTTTAGTCACGGCATTAATCTTTCTCTGGTTTCTCTCCTTCGTTATTGGTATGCCAATTCTTTTCTACGAATAAAAGCTGAAGGGGTTATTTCCGATTCTAAAATTCCGGTTCGGCGTGGTGTCAGACAAGGTGCTGTCCTTTCCCCTTCTATCTTTAAACTTTGCATTTCTTCTGTTTTATCTTCTATCCCAACCACTTGTATTTTTCAGGCGATTAATCTTTCTTACATAGCGTATGCTGATGATATACTTCTAATTAGTAGGACTAGAAAAGGTCTTTCTGTTTCTGTATCTACAGTTGCAACAAACCTTAGTAAGATTGGTCTATCACTGAATTTTTCTAAATGTGAATATCTTTCGTTTAACAGTAATTGTAACTCGCCTTTAGATTGCGCTTCTTTTTCTGTCCCATGTGTCTCTTCTTTTCGGTGGTTGGGTATAAACATTGCTAAAAATCTTAAATCTCTCCGAGAACAAGCCGTGGCGAATTGTAAGAAAAAGATCCAAGTATCTTACTCCAAAATTGTTGCCAATCGGGGGAAATACAGTAGGAAGACCCTTGCTAAATTGTATTCTGTTTTTACTGATCATTCAATTTTGTTCCTTTCTGGTGTTTATCCCATTCTTGGGCGAAAAATTACCCGGTCATTACGTTCTTATTATTTTCGGTTCTCGCGTTTTCTACTGTATTTGCCTCCGTGGTACCGGAACCGTAACCTTGTCTCAGTTTTTGGGCTTCCAGATATAACTGAAAAGCTAGTTGAGCTTGCTGACAAACTCCCCATACAGTGAAGGCTCTCCCAGCTCATCATGGGTTTGTACGCCTCCTTCATTGATTTAGTGTCTTTATTGTGTATTTAGTCGATTTGTATGTATTTTTTCTTTTCTTTTATTTATACTCCGCTTTTGTTACCTTTGCGGGTTAAAAATAAATTATTATTATTATTATATGAAGTGAGCTGCCCTCCCCCCCTTCCGTAGTACCTTGTTTTTTATCTTAGACTTTGACTTTTCACCCCAATTAAATTAAAAAATAAGCATTTTTATTTCATCAGAAACTCATAAACGATCCTTTTTAAATTCTGCTAACAACATCATCTCTCAAGGTAAAAGTTGGAAAACGGGCCAATCAGGTGTTACAACCCTCTTGTTTTGCTCAAAATTTGACAAAGCAATGACTAGGCTAGCAATGGTTAGGCTAGTTTATTTTGCATGATATTTCTAAAGCCAATTAAGATGAAGAAATGTCTTCAAAGTCAAGGCTATAAGAAAAAAAAAGTTCTGGATATTTTTGTCAGTTTGTAGCTTTTACGCACTAATATCAATATCAGTAACAAGCCCCCCTCCACAATAGCTTTTTCTTTATGTTAGACTTTTGACTTTTCATCACTTTTAAATTAAAAAATAAGCATTTTCAACAGGAAATAAGGAGTATCGTCATCAGATACGCCAGCACTAATAAACGATCTTTTTGAAATTCTGCTAACAACATCAATTCTCAAGGTAAAAGTTGGAAAACGGGCCAATCAGGTGTTACAATCCTTTTGTTTTGCTCAAAATTCGACAAAGCAATGACTGTTAAGCTAGTTTATTTTGCATGATATTTCTAAGGCCAATTAAGATGAAGAAATGTCTTCAAAGTAAAGGCTATAAGAAAAAAAAAGTTCTGGATATTTTTCTCAGTTTGTAGTTTTTACGCACTAATATCAATATCAGTAACGAGCCCCCCTCCGAAATACCTTGTTCTTTATATTAGACTTTAACTTTTCATTCCCAATTAAATTAAAAAATAAGCATTTTCAACTAGAAATAAGGAGCATCGTTAAAAAACTAAGACGAATGGAAATTATCCCGTATATGAAGTTAGCTACCCCCTCCAAAATACCTTGTTCTTTATGTTATACTTTTACTGTTCATTCCCAATTAAATTAAAAAATAAGCATTTTCAACTAGAAATAAGGAGCATCGTTAAAAACTAAGACGAATGGAAATTATCCATATATATATGTATATATATATATATATATATATATATATATATATATATATATATATATATATATATATATATATATATATATATATATATATATATATATATATATATATATATATATATATATATATATATATATATATATATATATATATATATATGTGGTTTCTTGGCTATATTTACCATGAGGACAGCCGTTCCTAGAGTGCCTTGCGACAGACAGGCTTGAACCGTGGTTTCCAAATTTAGCAGGCGCGGCTTCATCCGCCGAGCTGTCATGAGGCACACAATTGGGGGATGATAGAAGGTCGTAATGTAGACCACCTAGAAAAGCGTGGCCTTTAACTATTTTATTGGCATGGTCTAAACCACTTGCTGGTTTTGTGAGGGATATCACAATTTATTAAATTGAGTTCAAGAAACAATTTGTCCCTGAACTGAGAGAAAATAATATTTAGTAAAACAAAATTCATTTGAGGACGCACACAAATTTCTATGTTTTACACAACGTTCAAAGTACAGAGCTGAAGCTTTATGGACGTTACAATACCCTCTCCCCTCCGACGCATTATATTTCTCTGTCAATTAATTTTCACACACAGCTCTAGCCTCGGTATATATCTGAAGACTGTAGAATACTATAACCACCAAATAACACTATTTTAACCAACCTCCGGGCGTCACTTAGACCACTTGTGACTAGCAACTTTAAGGACACATTTGCAGCATATTAGGGTAATTAACTAAAAATCTAATATGACTAAACAATTGGGTATGTTCAAATACCCAAAAAGAACATATCATAATATTTTAATCTTTATCACGCATGGTCTCAGGTCGAGGAAACTTGGAGAAAATGAACAGATTTGAGGAGGGATTTAGAAAAATGAATGGCCTATTGAATTAAGGGCTAGTTATCCCCCTCTCTGGGTGGCTTTACTCTTATTTGTAAGAATTTGTGTTTATTTAGGTTTCATTTATTCATGACCTAGTGATATCTGTTATTTTGAAGTTCGAGTTCAAAATTCACTTCAGTTTCTGTTAATTTTAGTACTTTTACTCCTAACAACTCACCGCAGAACCAAGTAGCCTGAGGCCAACACAGCTACGTACACTCCTCCTCCATTCAAATCTGTTCACAGCCTCCCTCTTTACAGCCTCCCAGGAATTCCCCATTCCCCTTAAATCTTTCTTTATGACATCCTCCCGACCCAACCGCGAACGACCTGCTTTCTGTTTAGCTCTAAACGGTTGGCCGAAGTTACGATAAAAGTTACGATACATGCTTTTCACCGCAGGCGCAACACATGACACAGGCTTCATTATAAAAGAGGAATTAGAAGTGAATCCAGAGGATTTTACATACGAGGAAGATGGTAAAATATGTTCTATGAAACTTAGTGGAATGACCCTTGTAAATGTACACATGCCATCAGGCACCAATAATGCAAAGGAGAGAGTTTTTGTAACTGAAACAATACTACCAAAGTACACACCACCAAATGGAAAAATAGTCTTACTGGGAGATTTTAACTGCGTATTAAGAGAAGACGACATTTCGGTAAAAAATAAGAAAATTGTATGTAGACGTATAAATGAAACGCTTAAAAAATTTATTCAGACTTACAGTTTACTAGATGTATGGATAGAAAAAAATAATAGCATATCTTTTAAAAGAGTGGGAACTCGCAGCGCAAGCCGTATTGACAGAATTTATGTAACATCCGGAATGGAAAAATTAATTAGTCAAGTGATAAACGAACATGTAACTTTTTCTAATCACTATGCTGTGCGAATGATTGTTGAAAAAAACAAACAAAAGATCAAATAGTAAAGCCTGTTTTTTGGAAGCTGCACCAAGACTCGCTTAAAGATAAGTGGGTAAGGAATCAAATCAAAGGAAAAATCCTGGATTTTATGGAAAAAGAAAAAAATCAAAAAGTCAACTGGAGAAGTGGTTGAAGATTAAAAGGTATAGAGAAAATTTCATACAAAAATTATAAAGAAAAATAAAATCGCAAAAAACGACACATGAACGTCACTTGAAAAGAGTTCTCACACAACTTAAAGTGTAAATAGATGGAAATAAAAACAACACAATTATTGAGTACCAGAAAATTAAAAACGAACTAAAAAAACTGGAAAATTAGCGTTTTGAATATTGGAAAAAAACCCATCGACTAAGCGTAATATATGAAGGGGAGCAAATTAGTCTAGCACTGATCCAGAAAACAAGAATAAAAAGAGAAGAAAAAATATAATGAAACGGTTGAAACAGGATGATGGAAAAATAATCGAAGAAGAGACACAATTCCGTGTGCAAGTCCGGGACTACTACCGAAAGATACATAAGAGAAAAGAGAATCTGGACATTGGAGGTTTTCTTTTTACAAGGTTTCTGCGCCACTAATAAAGTAGCCGACCCTGAAAATGAACTTTTATGTGATAATATCACAAAACAGGAACTAAAAAAAGCTCTGAAAGAAAGAAAGAGTGGGAAAGCCCCAGGAAAGGATGGCCTTGGATATCTGTTCTACAACCTATTTTATAGTGAAATATGTGAAACACTTTTAGGGGCGATGAATGAAATGATAAAAAAGGAGCAGACAAAAGCCAAACACTAGCAGTGATTACTTTGGTCCCAAAAAAAGGAGACCCAGAGAAACTGGAAAATTGGAGACCGATTTCGCTACTGCCCTGCGATACTCGATTAGTTTCAAAAATATTGACTAATCGTCTAAAGGAGATTATTGGGAAGATATTAGGAGAGACTCAATACGGTGGGATAAAAGGCCGGAAAATACAGCATATACTTAGAATGCTGAGAGATCTAGTCCTGGAAAAAGAAGAAGAGCTTTTAAAACGTGAGCTTTCGTAGGCATGATTCTGCATAGATTTAATTAAAGCATATGACTCGGTAGAGAGAGAAATATTATGGATTTTGATGAAAGAGAAATTTTCTTTTTGTAAAGAGTTTATAAATTTTTTTAAGAACCTATATATAAATGCTACAGGCCAGATTGTTTTGAATGGAGAAAAGAAGAGACCATTCCCCTTTGAAATTGGTTTAAGACAAGGACACCCGAGTTCGTCGTATCTTTTTGAGATTTACCTTGATCCTTTAATAAAGTATATTGAAGCACGTATTACAGGTATACCCATTCGCGAGGCAAAGGTACTCAAGTCAGCGGCTTATGTAGACGACGCAACTTTTTTAGCGAATGGATCTCAAGATGTACTGGAAGTAACTCGAGCCCTGAGATGGTATGAACAACATTATAGGTTAAAGATCAACAAGAAAAAGAGCAACATGCTACCTCTAAGCGATAATGAAAAATGGAAAAAGAGATTGGAAAATATTTCTTGGTTACCAGTCGTGACGTCGACGAAAATACTTGGAGTTAATATTAGCACAGAAGGAAACATGTGGCAGAAGGCATGGTCTAAGAAAGTAGCAGAAATTCAGTATATGCTAAATGGCAATGAAAAAAATAGGTCTTTAACAGTATTCCAAAGAGCAACATACATCAACATGTATTGCATCCCCCGACTCCTCTATCGTGCACCCATAACCCCCCTCCCGGATTCCCTGGCGACAGAAATTGAGAAACATATTTGGAGGTTTGTATGGCATGGTAAGGTTGAAAAACTAAACAAGGGAATGCTCTATCACCCTAAAGATAAAGGTGGAAATGGAATTTTGGATTTTCGGTCAGCCTGCAAGAACCTCCTAATAAGAAATACCATTGACTCCCTAAATGGAGGAAATCATTCTATTTTAACAAGAGAATGGCTAATAAAAGCACTGAATGAAGAAGATTTTCCAGAAACAAAGATCCCAATGTATGCACGAAACATTTTTAAAGTTATACAACAGGCGAAAGAAACTGGCCTGTTAGAAGTAGAGGAAAAAACGAAAAAACGTGAAATTGGAAATTTGCTGAAATTGACAGAAAATGAACCAATTTATCATGTAAAGGAAAAAGAACCTTTTATAAATTTTGAAACAGCTTTTAGTAACCTCCACGCCTTCCCCATGGAAACAAAGGTGAGAGAAGTTATGTTTATGATAATACATAGGATTATGCCGTATAGAGATAGAATTGCGCGTTTTATTAGAAGTGAGAACACAAGGTGTCACCTCTGTTCAGAGGTGTTACTAGATGGACTATCTCATGAATTTTTGGAGTGTGAGAAAAATGAAAATATTTTTAATTTTGTTTTTGAGATAGTAAGAAATTTAGGTTTGAGTATTGAAAGTGAGGAGGATAAAAAAATAATTATAAAGTCAGATACAATGGAAAAAACGGAGAATAAAAATAAAAAAGTAGTGTGTTTTACAGTATGAAATGTATGCCGATATGTATTGAATAGAAGAAAAAGGAAGGAAAAAATAAATGTTGATATACTTAAAAAGTTTTGGGATAAAGAAGTAGATTTTTATAGAATAGGTAATAGATTTGGGAAATATTTTGAAATGAATATTTATTAAATTATATATATATATATTTTTTTTCTTTTTCTTTTTTTTTTTTGGAATTTGAGCAGTTGAAAAGGGTTTTTAGAAAATGAGGAAATAAAAGAAAAAAAATAACAATGAAAAACTTTGTCTAAGTGTTGAGGGTATGTTTGTGTAAGATGATGTTCAGACAAAGTTTTTTATTTGGGCGTTTTTGAGGTAAGAGAGAGTAATTTGGGAGGATGGGATTATAAGTTAAACAGAGGGATTTTGGAGGCAAAATAAAGTATTTTCTTGGAGTTTGATAGTTGGTGCCACCGTGGAACGGGGTTCCCTATACCGGAAGGGCACCCTGCAAAGCGGCTAGGCAGATGTTGTATTAATGTTGGTTAATTGGTTGTAGAATGCCCCCAAATGAAATCTGTAAAGTATTAACTGCTCAAATTTATAGTTTAATTGTTATGATAATGTAAAGTTAAAAAATTTGTCGGTTTTTTTTTAATTTTTTAGTGTAGGTGGTACATAAATGTAGTTGTCAGTTTCGGAAATAACGAAGTTAGTACCACTGAGAGGAGAGGAGGTGGGTTAAAAAAAAAAAAAAAAAAAAAAACGGTTGGCCGAAAGGGTAAATCTTCAGCAATCTGTAAACCTTCAACCGCAGAACGTTCCCTAGTCAACTCAACATTTTTATCCATTATAGCCCAAGAATAAGGGATTAACCACACTTTCCTACTGCTTGAAATACGGTCAGTCAGCTGAATAAACCAGACACTCCGTAAGCAATCTCTCTGGAAAATATCTAGCAAATCTTTGCCTGTTTTTCGGAGTATCCATGCTTCAGAACCATGCTTGACCACAGTGATCACTATAACTTCCAATATTCTATTCTTGCTTTGCAGATGTACTTTTCTGTTTTTCCAAACGTTTTCCAACTGTGAAAAATCACCTTAAGCCTTTTGTATTCTACTTTTAAAATCTTCATTGCTCCCACTGTCTTTACTAACAATAATAACTAGGTAAGTGAAGCTGTCCACCTGATCAATCTTTTAGTTACCCAACTTCACCTTTTCATCTTCACTTATTCCTAGTTTAGAGGCTAAGTCTTCTTAACATTTATTTTCAAACCTATTCTAGCACCCTGATCTCGCAAAACCTCTAAAAGTTCAGTCATTTTGCTCATATTTTCATATAGGATGCTTAAATCATCAGCATAATTTAAGTCCAGGAAAGTTTTTCTTCTTTGATTCCGAGTTTCATTGGATTCCGAGTTCTCCCATTGGCTTTCCTTTGCTCCTTAAGACTAAGTCAATAAAAATGATCAATATAAAGGGGGATATAACTCAATCCTGATTAACTCCTGATTTAATATGGAACCAGCTGCTAACATCATTTCCTTCCTAAAGATAGAACTAATCACTTTAATATATTTGTCTGGTATAACATACAAGGATGAGATCTTCGCTAAAGCTCTTCTATCAACAGAATCGAACGCTTGCTCATAATCAATAAAACTGAGGTTTCAGTTTTTTTATGTTTTTTGAAGTAATTCATGTTTTTTAAAGTTTGACTTATGCGACTTTTTAACTGCTTGTTCTATTTTGAATATTGCTTAAAGCTTTTCTTAGAATAAAATGTAATAGAAAGAAGTCAATATTTCAGTCCTAATGGTGTGTCCATGCATGTAGGTACATTCTCAATGTGGGTTTCATTTGATTTGTGGATGTGAAATATTAAGGATTTAAACAATGAAATCATTAGCTATGTGAGAGACGGTGAACAAACGGATAATAAATGTGCTCAACAGTGAATTTTGCTACATTAAACTACTAGGCTATAGATACCACATACCCCAGCCAAAACCATACACATTCTTCAGGGTCTGGGATTCAATATAAATTGTGAAGTATTATGAACTATCCTTGTACTTGAATGTAATTGCATTGAATAGGTGATCTCTTATAAATAAATGTTGTTTCCATTTTGTGAGCCGGTGGCTTTTGCTTCGAACAAATATTTTATTTATCGAAACATATAAGAAAATATATATAACTAAAATCAGGAGTCTTCAAAAATCCTTTGACAGGAATAATGTCTTGAAAGCAAACCTCGGAAAAATAATTTGAGCATTAGAAGCACTTCTTATTCAGCCCCAGCAAGTTAGGATTAAAAGTATTGGTTATCGGACAAGCAAAAAAGGCATTTTCCCCCATTTTTATGGTTGCAGTATTCGCCACAACCTAGTAAAGAATGAACAGCCCACGGTCATCAAAAGCTTGACAGTATGTTTTCAAAAAAAAAATAAAGGAAAATGATAATAAAACGAAACAAAAAAAAAGTTGTCAAGTGAGGAAGAGTCGCCAAATGAAGCTGATTTAGGAATGGTAATGGCTTTGTACTACTACAAAGCCATTACCAAACGTTTTTCAACTGTGAAAAAGCACCCTGAGCCTTGGCTATTCTACTTTTAACATCTCCACTGCTTCCACCGTCTTTACTAATAATAATAACTAGGTAAGTGAAGCTCTCCACCTGATCGATCTTTTAGTTACCCAACTTCACCTTTTCATCTTCACAAATTCCTAGCATTAGTAGCTTAGTCTTCTTAATATTTATTTTCAAACCAGTTCTAGCACCCTTAACTCGCAAAACCTCAAAGAGTTCTGTTATTTCACTCATATTTTCATCTAGCATGCCTAAATCATCAGCATAATCTAAGTCCAGGAATTCTTTTTTCTCCATTTGATTCCGAGTTTTCCCACTTCCATCGCTCCTTAAACTAAGTCACAACCTTTCCTTTGCTCCTTAAGACTAAGTCAATAAAAATGACCCATATAAAGGGGGATAGAACACAACCCTGAATAACTCCTGATTTAATATGGACCAGCTGCTAACATCATTTCCTTCCTGTAGATAGAACTAATCACTTTAATGTATTTTTCTGGTATACCATACAAAGATGAGACCTTCGCTAAAGCTCTTCCATCAATAGAATCGAACGCTTGCTCATAATATATAAAACTGAGGTTTCATTTTATTTATTCATACTAATTTAAATTTTTTTAAGTTTGACTTATGCGACTTTATAACTGCTTGTTCTATTTTTGAATATCGCTAACAACTTTTCTAAGAAAAAAATCATAATAGAAAGAAGTCCATATGGTGTGTCCATGCATGTAGGTACATTCCCAATGTGGGTTTCATTTGATTTGTGGATGTGAAATATTAAGAAATTAAAAAATGAAATCATTGGCAATGTGAGAGACGGGAACAAATGGGTAATAAATGTGTTCAACCACTAATTTTGTTACACTAAACTACTGGGCTATTGATAACACATACCACAGCAATAACCATTCAAATTCTTCAGGGTATGGAATTTATTAGTAATTGTGAAGTATTATAGACTATCCTTGTACTTGAATATAATTGCATTGAATAGGTGATCTTTTATAAATAGATGTTGTTTCCATTTTGTGAACCTGTGGCTTCTGCTTGGAACAAATATTTTATTTTTCGAAATATATAAGCCGAAATATGTCAAGAACTGATATCAGGAGTCTTCGAAAATCCTTTGACAAGAATAATTGGCCTGAAACCTCCCAAAAATGGAATTGGAGCGAATAAGAAACTGCATCATGGGAATCTCCATAGCCGAAAACTTCATATAACAGGATTAGATGTGTTACTCTTTTTCTTTTTTTTGACGCCGCGAGTGGGGCACTGACACATCCTAGAGAGATGTTTAAGGTACCATTTCGTCAAGAAAAGTACGAAAATTGACGGCAGAATCAATAACCAATTAATATCCACCTTTGAGAGGTTGAATCAGCCCTGGCATGGGTATCTTGATCAACGTCACCTAGGAGGGAAATGAAGACGTAGCTTAGCTCTAACACACTAAAACGCAGTCTTGAATACCGATTTAGCTTCGTGTCGACAGGTGGGGTAGCATACCTGTACACAGGAGAGATAAGGGGTAGATATATACTAAACTGGAATTTCTGGATTGATCTCGTTTGATTAGGTGCAGATGTCTCAAAGAGCGCATGTCATTGCTTAAATGCCCTAAATGTGTATGAGCCTTCACATAAATATAGAATTGGGTATGGGAAAGGGGGGAGAGGAGCTAATTTCTCTCCTTAATGGAGAGAAATTAAATGGAGGTATAATTAGGTATAATTATAATTAGGAGGTATAATTAGGAGGTATAATGGAGGAAACTTAATGGAGGTATGAGCTCTCCTTAAAGGGAGCTAATACCTCCCTTAATGTTGCAGAGTTTTTTTTTGCTGTATTGTTCTGTCTAAAACTGGACTTTCACTGCAAGACTCTCTTCAGACTGTTAGTGAAAGGTTTGATGGAACGTCAATTTCTATTTTCTTTTAGCATATAAATTCAACTCCTTCACTAGAGCTTTCTCTTATTGTGCCCGCCCTCATTTCATTGTTCAAGCGTCAATACAGACAAGAAGGTACATAGCTCGGAATTGTATTCGTTAATTGGAACTTTATCCTTCTATTTTTTGACTTGATGCTGGTTCAACCTTTTTTCTACAACATCTTTTTTTAACAAAAATTTGTGTTGTTTTCGCCCGAAAGCCATTAACAGCTCTCTCCAACTATGTCTCGAAAAGTTAGGTAATTTCACTAATATTACTGCTAGGTCACTGTTTTCTACCACCAACAATTTTTTAGTAGGATACTCGACCTACAGCTTCAATAAAGTGTAAATATTTTTAGTCAAAAGAATGTCAAAATTAAAAATTTAATTTCGAAATTTTGAAAATTTAAGCTCTATGGCAAACTTACATTAAACTTAGAATGTTCAAATTTCACTTTTTTCGTTTTGAAATTAAAGGAATGAGAAAACACATGGCAAAATTACTTCTCAAAACAAGGCCCTTTTTTTAGACTTCTTAGTGCATGTGTTTATGTCTGAAATTATCCACTTGAGTGCTGACACCTGTTTCAAGTAGGCTCTCTCTTTGTTTGTTTCAGCATTTTGGTTTATTTTTACAACGTTTCATGCAATTGTCACTTCATAGGTACACGCATAAAAAATGGGAGTGGGTGGTTAAATTGTCGACCAATTTAAAATATTAAAAACAATAGCTACTTCACAATTTTTTACAGGTAAAGGGCTACTTCACAATTTTTTAGAGGGAAAGGGCTACTTCACAATTTTTTACAGGGAAGGTGCTACTTCACAATTTCCCCAGGAAAGTGGGATTGTTACGAATCAAATTTTGCAACGTTCTGTATTTTGTATGTATTTCTTTCTTCTTAAAAATGGGTTGAGTACATACTCTTAATTTCCATTGTAGGCAAAGGAAATTTATTTATACACTTTGATAAAAAAGTTTAGAAAAAAACAGCACTGTGAAATCACATTAACACACACACACAAAAAAAAACAACTTTAAGCTAGTCATACACTGCCTTAACGGGAAATCAACATTTTATCAGATCAGTTACAAAATCGGATCGAAAGCTTTTCATCTTTTCACAAGTTTCACGGCATACGGCCAAGAGACATAGGCGTTTCTAGTTCATCTTGGAATCTGGAGCAAATATTTTCAAAATAGAAAGAAAACAGAACAGATTCGTTGGCGTTCCGTCGCGAAGAAAATATCGCCAGACAGGAGTCAGAAAAAAACGCACAGAACGGACGCACAAGGCACGGCACAAAGAACGGATTGAAAAACCGACCTTGTTTTTGCCAAATTAACACCTGCCCTTAGCAAGTCATCCAAGTCTTTCTCAGTTTATGCTTCAGAGAACTAATTATAAGTTTTCTTGTAGTTTTAATAGATAAACATAAGGGAAGAGCAAAATATAGCAAAAGGGAAGTACCGTACCGACCTGAGCAATGGCATATTGGGCCCGATCAGCTTTCAAAGGGTTCACAGAGGGTCCAATTTCGTTTAATCTAGTATGACCAGCATCTACAGTAAATTATAACGCCCGAAAGTCATCAGACATATGGAGACAGGGCTAGATCTAGGGGGGGCTAGTGGGGGTAAGCACCCTAAGTGTCAGATCCAGGGGGCAGCATAAGAAGAATATTTTTGGTCAAAAATTGCAATATGGGACGGCAAAGTATACATATGCCCGGAGCATGCATAATGTGAAAGCACCATTTATAGCACCATTTAAAAATAAAGATCAACATCCCAGTCACTGAATACCAAATAAAGTCTAAGTTGAATAAGCCATATGAACATTTAAAAAGAGCAGAAACCAGAAATCCTGGAAATGTATTCTGCCAGATGATTGGCAATTGGAACGCTAGAATCAATAATCGAAATAGAGCATCGATTCGATTTTCTTCGAACTTCATTTATGAATTTAGTCTTCCCGGCTACTGAACCACTCACACTTAATTTTACTAAAATTAAACCAAACTAACCCCAAACTTTACTAAAAAATCAAATATTATTAATAAAATCAGATGCTTTTTAATTTTAGATTTTATGGCTTGGATCCAATGGCAATGGCTTCATTAAACTTAGATATGTTATACGAAACTTAACAAGCGTAGAAAACTTAATTTTTAATGAAAATGACATCCATGCGTAGTTATGCAGTTTTTGGTCGTAGCCTGCACAAAACTAAAAAAGAGACGTAGTTTAAAAATCAGCGAAAACTCAACTAAAACACGTGAAACAAACAGCCTAAGAATGGGGTAGCTTACATTTGAATGTGTATTTGTCATTGGGACTCAACAGATTTTTCACTTTAAAATTTATAAGGACAAAACCGTTGTAAAATTAAAACTAATTAGTTTTGCTCATTTATTTTCACTATTAAACGCGGCAACACTGACAAAAATCTGACCCGGCCTTAAAACCATCATAGTTCGTAAAAAATACATAGTTCTGAATGAGACTAAAACGGAACTGGAATATCCAGTTTTTCTAAAATTTGTTTTAAATTTGCCATGAAATCACATTTTCCATAGAAGTTTATTTTTTTTGTTGTGATGAGGCTCTGTATTTTATATCTATTTAAAATTCATTGACGAGGATCAAATATCGTATGAATCATCTCTAAACATTGTGATTCACGAAGAAGCTCTTTTATAGTGAAATATGTGAAACGCTTTTAGGGGCGATGAATGAAATGATAAAAAAAGGAGCAGACAAAAGCCAAACACTAGCAGTGATTACTTTGGTCCCAAAAAAAGGAGACCCAGAGAAACTGGAAAATTGGAGACCGATTTCGCTACTGCCCTGCAATACTCGATTAGTTTCAAAAATATTGACTAATCGTCTAAAGGAGATTATTGGGAAGATATTAGGAGAGACTCAATACGGTGGGATAAAAGACCGGAAAATACAGCATTTACTTAGAATGCTGAGAGATCTATTCCTGGAAAAAGAAGAAGAGCTTTTAAAACGTGAGCTTTCGTGGGCATGATTCTGCATAGAATTAATTAAAGCATATGACTCGGTAGAGAGAGAAATGTTATGGATTTTGATGAAAGAGAAATTTTCTTTTTGTAAAGAGTTTATAAATTTTTTAAGAACCTTTATATAAATGCTACTGGCCAGATTGTTTTGAATGGAGAAAACACGAGACCATTCCCCCTTGAAATTGGTTTAAGACAAGGACACCCGAGCTCGTCGTATCTTTTTGAGATTTACCTTGATCCTTTAATAAAATATATTGAAGCACGTATTACAGGTATACCCATTCGCGAGGCAAAGGTACTCAAGTCAGCGGCTTATGTAGACGACGCAACTTTTTTAGCGAATGGATCTCAAGATGTACTGGAAGTAACTCGAGCCCTGAGATGGTATGAACAACATTATAGGTTAAAGATCCACAAGAAAAAGAGCAACATGCTACCTCTAAGCGATAATGAAAAATGGAAAAAGAGATTGGAAAATATTTCTTGGTTACCAGTCGTGACGTCGACGAAAATACTTGGAGTTAATATTAGAACAGAAGGAAACATGTGGCAGAAGGCATGGTCTAAGAAAGTAGCAGAAATTCAGTATATGCTAAATGGCAATGAAAAAAATCGGTCTTTAACAGTATTCCAAAGAGCAACATACATCAACATGTATTGCATCCCCCGACTCCTCTATCTTGCACCCATAACCCCCCTCCCGGAGTCCCTGGTGACAGAAATTGAGAAACATATTTGGAGGTTTGTATGGCATGGTAAGGTTGAAAAACTAAACAAGGGAATGCTCTATCACCCTAAAGATAAAGGTGGAAATGGAATTTTGGATTTTCGGTCAGCCTGCAAGAACCTCCTAATAAGAAATACCATTGACTCCCTAAATGGAGGAAATCATTCTATTTTAACAAGAGAATGGCTAATAAAAGCACTGAATGAAGAAGATTTTCCAGAAACAAAGATCCCAATGTATGCACGAAACATTTTTAAAGTTATACAACAGGCAAAAGAAACTGGCCTGTTAGAAGTAGAGGAAAAAATGAAAAAACGTGAAATTGGAAATTTGCTGAAATTGACAGAAAATGAACCAATTTATCATGTAAAGGAAAAAGAACCTTTTATAAATTTTGAAACAGCTTTTAGTAACCTCCACGCCTTCCCCATGGAAACAAAGGTGAGAGAAGTTATGTTTATGATAATACATAGGATTATGCCGTATAGAGATAGAATTGCGCGTTTTATTAGAAGTGAAAACCCAAGGTGTCACCTCTGTTCAGAGGTGGTACTAGATGGACTATCTCATGAATTTTTGGAGTGTGAGAAAAATGAAAATATTTTTAATTTTGTTTTTGAGATAGTAAGAAATTTAGGTTTGAGTATTGAAAGTGAGGAGTATAAAAAAAGTATTATAAAGTTAGATATAAGGGAAAAAATGGAGGATAAAAAGAAAAATATGGTGTGTTTTATAGTAGGAAATTTATGCCGGTATGTATGGAGTAGAAGAAAAAGAAAGGAAAAAATAAATATCGATATTTTTAAAAATTTTTTGGATAAAGAAGTAGATTTATTGAGAATAAGTAATAGATTTGAGAAATATTTTGAAATGAACATTTAATAGATTATATATATATATTTTTTTTTTTTTTTTTTAATTTTTTTTTTTTGGAATTTGAGCAGTTGAAAAGGGTTTTTAGAAAATGAGGAAATAAAGGAAAAAAATTAAAATGAAAAACTTTGTCTAAGCGTTGAGGGTATGTTTGTGTAAGATGATGTTCAGACAAAGTTTTTTATTTGGGCGTTTTTGAGGTAAGAGAGAGTAATTTGGGAGGATGGGATTATAAGGTAAACAGAGGGATTTTGGAGGCAAAATAAAGTATTTTCTTGGAGTTTGATAGTTGGTGCCACCGTGGAACGGGGTTCCCTATACCGGAAGGGCACCCTGCAAAGCGGCTAGGCAGATGTTGTATTAATGTTGGTTAATTGGTTGTAGAATGCCCCCAAATGAAATCTGTAAAGTATTAACTGCTCAAATTTATAGTTTAATTGTTATGATAATGTAAAGTTAAAAAATTTGTCGGTTTTTTTTTTAATTTTTTAGTGTAGGTGGTACAAAAATGTAGTTGTCAGTTTCGGAAATAATAAAGTTAGTACCACTGAGAGGAGAGGAGGGGGGTTAAAAAAAAAACAAAAAAAAACGGTTGGCCGAAAGGGTAAATCTTCAGCAATCTGTAATCCTTCATCCGCAGAACGTTCCCTAGTCATCTCAACCTTTTTCTCAATTATAGCCCAAGAATAATGGATTAACCACACTTTCCTACTGCTTGAAATACGGTCAGTCAGCTGAATAAACCAAACACTCCGTAAGCAATCTCTCTGGAAAATATCTAGCAAATCTTTGCCTTTTTTTCGGAGTATCCATGCTTCAGAACCATGCTTGACCACAGTGATCACTATAACTTCCAATATTCTCTTCTTGCTTTGCAGACGTACCTTTCTATTCTTCCAAATGTTTTTCAACTGCGAAAAATCACCTTAAGCCTTTGGTATTCTACTTTTAAAATCTTCATTGCTCCCACTGTCTTTACTAACAATAATAACTAGGTAAGTGAAGCTGTCCACCTGATCAATCTTTTAGTTACCCAACTTCACCTTTTCATCTTCACATATTCCTAGTTTAGAGGCTTAGTCTTCATAACATTTATTTTAAAACCTATTCTAGCACCCTGAACTCGCAAAACCTCTAAAAGTTCAGTCATTTCGCTCATATTTTCATCTAGGATGCTTAAATCATCAGCATAATCTAAGTCCAGGAAAGTTTTTCATCTTTGATTCCGAGTTTCATTGGATTCCGAGTTCTCCCATTGGCTTTCCTTTGCTCCTTAAGACTAAGTCAATAAAAATGATCAATATAAAGGGGGATATAACTCAATCCTGATTAACTCCTGATTTAATATGGAACCAGCTGCTAACATCATTTCCTTCCTAAAGATAGAACTAATCACTTTAATATATTTGTCTGGTATAACATACAAGGATGAGATCTTCGCTAAATCTCTTCTATCAACAGAATCGAACGCTTGCTCATAATCAATAAAACTGAGTTTTCAGTTTATTTATGTTTTTTGAAGTAATTTATGTTTTTTAAAGTTTGGCTTATGCGACTTTTTAACTGCTTGTTCTATTTTGAATATTGCTTAAAGCTTTTCTTAGAATAAAATGTAATAGAAAGAAGTCCATATTTCAGTCCTAATGGTGTGTCCATGCATGTAGGTACATTCTCAATGTGGGTTTCATTTGATTTGTGGATGTGAAATATTAAGGATTTAAACAATGAAATCATTAGCTATGTGAGAGACGGTGAACAAACGGATAATAAATGTGCTCAACAGTGAATTTTGCTACATTAAACTACTAGGCTATAGATACCACATACCCCAGCCAAAACCATACACATTCTTCAGGGTATGGGATTCAATATAAATTGTGAAGTATTATGAACTATCCTTGTACTTGAATGTAATTGCATTGAATAGGTGATCTCTTATAAATAAATGTTGTTTCCATTTTGTGAGCCGGTGGCTTTTGCTTCGAACAAATATTTTATTTATCGAAACATATAAGAAAATATATATAACTAAAATCAGGAGTCTTCAAAAATCCTTTGACAGGAATAATGTCTTGAAAGCAAACCTCGGAAAAATAATTTGAGCATTAGAAGCACTTCTTATTCAGCCCCAGCAAGTTAGGATTAAAAGTATTGGTTATCGGACAAGCAAAAAAGGCATTTTCCCCCATTTTTATGGTTGCAGTATTCGCCACAACCTAGTAAAGAATGAACAGCCCACGGTCATCAAAAGCTTGACAGTATGTTTTCAAAAAAAAATAAAGGAAAATGATAATAAAACGAAACAAAAAAAAGTTGTCAAGTGAGGAAGAGTCGCCAAATGAAGCTGATTTAGGAATGGTAATGGCTTTGTACTACTACAAAGCCATTACCAAACGTTTTTCAACTGTGAAAAAGCACCCTGAGCCTTGGCTATTCTACTTTTAACATCTCCACTGCTTCCACCGTCTTTACTTATAATAATAACTAGGTAAGTGAAGCTCTCCACCTGATCGATCTTTTAGTTACCCAACTTCACCTTTTCATCTTCACAAATTCCTAGCATTAGTAGCTTAGTCTTCTTAATATTTATTTTCAAACCAGTTCTAGCACCCTTAACTCGCAAAACCTCAAAGAGTTCTGTTATTTCACTCATATTTTAATCTAGGATGCCTAAATCATCAGCATAATCTAAGTCAAGGAATTCTTTTTTCTCCATTTGATTCCGAGTTTTCCCACTTCCATCGCTCCTTAAACTAAGTCACAACCTTTCCTTTGCTCCTTAAGACTAAGTCAATAAAAATGACCCATATAAAGGGGGATAGAACACAACCCTGAATAACTCCTGATTTAATATGGACCAGCTGCTAACATCATGTCCTTCCTGTAGATAGAACTAATCACTTTAATGTATTTTTCTGGTATACCATACAAAGATGAGACCTTCGCTAAAGCTCTTCCATCAATAGAATCGAAAGCTTGCTCATAATCTATAAAACTGAGGTTTCATTTTATTTATTCATACTAATTTACATTTTTTAAAGTTTGACTTATGGGACTTTATAACTGCTTGTTCTATTTTGAATATCGCTTAAAACTTTTCTAAGAAAAAAATCATAATAGAAAGAAGTCCATATTTCACCCCTAATGGTGTGTCCATGCATGTAGGTACATTCCAAATGTGGGTTTCGTTCTATTTGTGGATGTGAAATATTAAGGATTTAAACAATGAAATCATTGGCAATGTGAGAGACGGGAACAAATGGGTAATAAATGTGTTCAACCACTAATTTTGTTACACTAAACTACTGGGCTATTGATAACACATACCACAGCAATAACCATTCAAATTCTTCAGGGTATGGAATTTATTAGTAATTGTGAAGTATTACAGACTATCCTTGTACTTGAATATAATTGCATTGAATAGGTGATCTTTTATAAATAGATGTTGTTTCCATTTTGTGAACCTGTGGCTTCTGCTTGGAACAAATATTTTATTTTTCGAAATATATAAGCCGAAATATGTCAAGAACTGATATCAGGAGTCTTCGAAAATCCTTTGACAAGAATAATTGGCCTGAAACCTCCCAAAAATGGAATTGGAGCGAATAAGAAACTGCATCATGGGAATCTCCATAGCCGAAAACTTCATATAACAGGATTAGATGTGTTACTCTTTTTCTTTTTTTTGACGCCGCTAGTGCGGCACTGACACATCCTAGAGAGATGTTTAAGGTATCATTTAGTCAAGTAAAGTACGAAAATTGACGGCAGAATTAATGACCAATTAATATCCACCTTTGAGAGGTTGAATCAGCCCTGGCATGGGTATCTTGATCAACGTCACCTAGGAGGGAAATGAAGACGTAGCTTAGCTCTAACACGCTAAAACGCAGTCTTGAATACCGATTTAGCTTCGTGTCGACAGGTGGGGTAGCATACCTGTACACAGGAGAGATAAGGTGTAGATATATACTAAACTGGAATTTCTGGATTGATCTCGTTTGATTAGGTGCAGATGTCTCAAAGAGCGCATGTCATTGCTTAAATGCCCTAAATGTGTATGAGCCTTCACATTAATATAGAAGTGGGGATGGGACAGGGGGGAGAGGAGCTAATTTCTCTCCTTAAGGGAGAGAAATTAAATGGAGGTATAATTAGGTATAATTATAATTAGGAGGTATAATTAGGAGGTATAATGGAGGAAACTTAATGGAGGTATTAGCTCTCCTTAAAGGGAGCTAATACCTCCCTTAATGTTGCAGAGTTTTTTTTTGCTGTATTGTTCTGTCTAAAACTGGACTTTCACTGCAAGACTCTCTTCAGACTGTTAGTGAAAGGTTTGATGGAACGTCAATTTCTATTTTCTATTAGCATATAAATTCAACTCCTTCACTAGAGCTTTCTCCTATTGTGCCCGCCCTCATTTCATTGTTCAAGCGTCAAGATAGACAAGAAGGTACACAGCTCGGAATTGTATTCGTTAATTGGAACTTTATCCTTCTATTTATTGACTTGATGCTGGTTCAACCTTTTTTCTACAACATCTTTATTTAACAAAAATTTGTGTTGTTTTCGCCCGAAAGCCATTAACAGCTCTCTCCAACTATGTCTCGAAAAGTTAGGTAATTTCACTAATATTACTGCTAGGTCACTGTTTTCTACCACCAACAATTTTTTAGTAGGATACTCGACCTACAGCTTCAATAAAGTGTAAATATTTTCAGTCAAAAGAATGTCAAAATTAAAAATTTAATTTTGAAATTTTTAAAATTTAAGCTCTATGGCAAACTTACATTAAACTTAGAATGTTCAAATTTCACTTTTTTCGTTTTGAAATTAAAGGAATGAGAAAACACATGGCAAAACTTCTTTTCAAAACAAGGCCCTTTTTTAAACTTCTTAATGCATGTGTTTATGTCTGAAATCATCCACTTGAGTGCTGACACCTGTTTCAAGTAGGCTCTCTCTTTGTTTGTTTCAGCATTTTGGTTTATTTTTACAACGTTTCATGCAATTGTCACTTCATAGGTACACGCATAAAAAATGGGAGTGGGTGGTTAAATTGTCGACCAATTTAAAATATTAAAAACAATAGCTACTTCACAATTTTTTACAGGGAAGGTGCTACTTCACAATTTTTTAGAGGGAAAGGGCTACTTCACAATTTTTTTACAGGGAAGGTGCTACTTCACAATGTCCCCAGGAAAGTGGGATTGTTACGAATCAAATTTTGCAACGTTCTGTATTTTGTATGTATTTCTTTCTTCTTAAAAATTGTTTGAGTACATACTCTTAATTTCCATTGTAGGCAAAGGAAATTTATTTATACACTTTGATAAAAATTTTTAAAAAAAAACAGCACTGTGAAATCACATTAACACACACACACAAAAAAAAAACAACTTTAAGCTAGTCATACACTGCCTTAACGGGAAATGAACATTTTATCAGATCAGTTACAAAATCGGATCGAAAGCTTTTCATCTTTTCACAAGTTTCACAGCATACAGCCAAGAGACATAGGTGTTTCTAGTTCATTTTGGAAACTGGAGCAAATATTTGCAAAACCAAAAGAAAACGGAACAGATTTGTTGACGTTCCGTTGCAAAGAAGAATCGCCAGACGAGTCAGAAAACGCATAGAACGGACGCACAACGCAAGGCACAAAGAACGGATTGTAAAGCCGACCTTGTCTTTGTCAAATTAACCCCTGACTTTAGCAAGTCATCCAAGTTTTTCTCAGTTTATGCTTCAGAGAACTAATTATGAGTTTTCTTGTAGTTTTAAAAGATAAACATAAGGGAAGACCAAGATATAGCAAAAGAGAAGCACCGTACCGACCTGAGCAATGGCATATTGGGCCCGATCAGCTTTCAAAGGGTTCACAGAGGGTCCAATTTCGTTTAATCTAGTATGACCAGCATCTACAGTAAATTATAACGCCCGAAAGTCATCAGACATATGGAGACAGGGCTAGATCTAGGGGGGGCTAGAAGGGGTAAGCACCCCAAGTGGTAGGTCCAGGGGACAGCATAAGAAGAATATTTTTGGTAAAAAATTTCAATATGGGACGGCAAAGTATACATATGCCCGGAGCATGCATAATGTGAAAGCACCATTTATAGCACCATTTAAAAATAAAGATCCACATCCCAGTCACTGAATACCAAATACAGTCTAAGTTGAATAAGCCATATGAACATTTAAAAAGAGCAGAAACCAGAACTCCTGGAAATGTATTCTGCCAGATGATTGGCAGTTGGAACGCTGGAATCGATAATCGAAATAGAGTATAGATTTGATTTGTTTCTAACTTCATTTATGAATTTAGTCTTCACGGCTACAGAACCATTCATACTTAATTTTACTAAAATTAAACCAAACTAAAACCAAACTTTACTAAAAAATCAAATATTATTAATAAAATCAGATGCTTTTTAATTTTAGATTTTATGGCTTGGATCCAATGGCAATGGCTTCATTAAACTTAGATAGGTTATACGAAACTTAACAAGCGTAGAAAACTTAATGTTTAATGAAAATGACATCCATGCGTAGTTATGCAGTTTCTGGTCGCAGCCAGCACAAAACTAAAAAAGAGACGTAGTTTAAAAAGCAGCAAAAATCAGCTAAAACACGTGAACCAAACAGCCTAAGAATGGGGTAGCTTACATTTGAAGGTGTATTTGTCATTGGGACTCAATAGATATTTCAATTTAAAATCTATAAGGAGAAAAACTGTTGTAAAATTAAAAATAATTAGTTTTGCTCATTTATTTTCACTATTCAACGCGGCAACACTGACAAAAATCTGATCCGGCCTTACAACCATCATAGTTCGTAAAAAAGACATAGTTCTGAATGAGACTAAAACGGAACTGGAATATCCAGTTTTTCTAAAATTTGTTTTAAATTTGCCATGAAATCACATTTTCCATAGAAGTTTATTTTTTTTGTTGTGATGAGGCTCTGTATTTTATATATATTTCAAATTCCTTGACGAGGATCAAATATCGTATGAATCATCTCTAAACATTGTGATTCACGAAGAAGCTCTTTTATAGTGAAATATCTGAAACGCTTTTAGGGGCGATGAATGAAATGATAAAAAAAGGAGCAGACAAAAGCCAAAGACTAGCAGTGAATACTTTGGTCCCAAAAAAAGGAGACCCAGAGAAACTGGAAAATTGGAGACCGATTTCGCTACTGCCCAGCAATACTCGATTAGTTTCAAAAATATTGACTAATCGTCTAAAGGAGATTATTGGGAAGATATTAGGAGAGACTCAATACGGTGGGATAAGAGGCCGGAAAATACAGCATTTACTTAGAATTCTGAGAGATCTATTCCTGGAAAAATAAGAAGAGCTTTTAAAACGTGAGCTTTCGTGTGCATGATTCTGCATAGAATTAATTAAAGCATATGACTCGGCAGAGAGAGACATGTTATGGATTTTGATGAAAGAGAAATTTTCTTTTTGTAAAGAGTTTATAAATTTTTTTAAGAACCTATATATAGATGCTACAGGCCAGATTGTTTTGAATGGAGAAAAGAAGAGACACTGCCCCTTTGAAATTGGTTTAAGACAAGGACACCCGAGCTCGTAGTATCTTTTTGAGATTTACCTTGATCCTTTAATAAAGTATATTGAAGCACGTACTACAGGTATACCTATTCGCGAGGCAAAGGTACTCAAGTCAGCGGCTTATGTAGACGACGCAACTTTTTTAGCGAATGGATCTCAAGATGTACTGGAAGTAACTCGAGCCCTGAGATGGTATGAACAACATTATAGGTTAAAGATCCACAAGAAAAAGAGCAACATGCTACCTCTAAGCGATAATGAAAAATGGAAAAAGAGCTTGGAAAATGTTTCTTGGTTACCAGTCGTGACGTCGACGAAAATACTTGGAGTTAATATTAGCACAGAAGGACACATGTGGCAGAAGGCATGGTCTAAGAAAGTAGCAGAAATTCAGTATATGCTAAATGGCAATGAAAAAAATCGGTCTTTGACAGTATTTCAAAGAGCAACATACATCAAAATGTATTGCATCACCCGACTCCTCTATCGTGCACCCATAACCCCCCTCCCGGATTCCCTTGCGACAGAAATTGAGAAACATACTTGGAGGTTTGTATGGCATGTTAAGATTCAAAAACTAAACAAGGGAATGCTCTATCAACCTAAAGATAAAGGTGGAAATGGACTTTTGGATTTTCGGTCAGCCTGCAAGAACCTCCTAATAAGAAATACCATTGACTCCCTAAATGGAGGAAATCATTCTATTTTAACAAGAGAATGGCTAATAAAAGCACTGAATGAAGAAGATTTTCCAGAAACAAAGATCCCATTGTGTGCACGAAACATTTTTAAAGTTATACAACAAGCAAAAGAAACTGGCCTGTTAGAAGTAGAGGAAAAAATGAAAAAACGTGAAATTGGAAATTTGCTGAAATTGACAGAAAATGAACCAATTTATCATGTAAAGGAAAAAGAACCTTTTATAAATTTTGAAACAGCTTTTAGTAACCTCCACGCCTTCCCCATGGAAACAAAGGTGAGAGAAGTTATGTTTATGATAATACATAGGATTATGCCGTATAGAGATAGAATTGCGCGTTTTATTAGAAGTGAAAACCCAAGGTGTCACCTCTGTTCAGAGGTGGTACTAGATGGACTATCTCATGAATTTTTGGAGTGTGAGAAAAATGAAAATATTTTTAATTTTGTTTTTGAGATAGTAAGAAATTTAGGTTTGAGTATTGAAAGTGAGGAGGATAAAAAAAGAATTATACAGTTAGATATAAGTGAAAAAACGGAGAATAAAAAGAAAAAAATTGTGTGTTTTATAGTAGGAAATTTATGCCTGTATGTATGGAGTAGAAGAAAAAGAAAGGAAAAAATAAATATTGATATTCTTAAAAAGTTTTTGGATAAAGAAGTAGATTTATTGAGAATAAGTAATAGATTTGAGAAATATTTTGAAATGAACATTTACTAAATTATATATATATATATTTTTTTTATTTTTTTTTATTTTTTTTTTTTATTTTTTTTTTTTGGAATTTGAGCAGTTGAAAAGGGTTTTTAGAAAATGAGGAAATAAAGGAAAAAAATTAAAATGAAAAACTTTGTCTAAGCGTTGAGGGTATGTTTGTGTAAGATGATGTTCAGACAAAGTTTTTTATTTGGGCGTTTTTGAGGTAAGAGAGAGTAATTTGGGAGGATGGGATTATAAGGTAAACAGAGGGATTTTGGAGGCAAAATAAAGTATTTTCTTGGAGTTTGATAGTTGGTGCCACCGTGGAACGGGGTTCCCTATACCGGAAGGGCACCCTGCAAAGCGGCTAGGCAGATGTTGTATTAATGTTGGTTAATTGGTTGTAGAATGCCCCCAAATGAAATCTGTAAAGTATTAACTGCTCAAATTTATAGTTTAATTGTTATGATAATGTAAAGTTAAAAAATTTGTCGGTTTTTTTTTTAATTTTTTAGTGTTGGTGGTACATAAATGTAGTTGTCAGTTTCGGAAATAATGAAGTTAGTACCACTGAGAGGAGAGGAGGTGGGTTAAAAAAAAAACAAAAAAAAACGGTTGGCCGAAAGGGTAAATCTTCAGCAATCTGTAATCCTTCATCCGCAGAACGTTCCCTAGTCATCTCAACCTTTTTCTCAATTATAGCCCTAGAATAAGGGATTAACCACACTTTTCGAACAGCCTACTGCTTGAAATACGTTCAGTCAGCTGAATAAACCAAACACTCCGTAAGCAATCTCTTTGGAAAACATCTAGGAAATCTTTGCCTGTTTTTCGGAGTGTCCATGCTTCATAATCATGCTTGACCACTGTGGTCACTGTAACTTCCAATATTCTCTTCTTGGTTTGCAGAAGTACCGTTCTATTCTTCCAAATGTTTTTCAACTGCGAAAAATCACCTTAAGCCTTTGGTATTCTACTTTTAAAATCTTCATTGCTCCCACTGTCTTTACTAACAATAATAACTAGGTAAGTGAAGCTGTCCACCTGATCAATCTTTTAGTTACCCAACTTCACCTTTTCATCTTCACATATTCCTAGTTTAGAGGCTTAGTCTTCATAACATTTATTTTAAAACCTATTCTAGCACCCTGAACTCGCAAAACCTCTAAAAGTTCAGTCATTTCGCTCATATTTTCATCTAGGATGCTTAAATCATCAGCATAATCTAAGTCCAGGAAAGTTTTTCATCTTTGATTCCGAGTTTCATTGGATTCCGAGTTCTCCCATTGGCTTTCCTTTGCTCCTTAAGACTAAGTCAATAAAAATGATCAATATAAAGGGGGATATAACTCAATCCTGATTAACTCCTGATTTAATATGGAACCAGCTGCTAACATCATTTCCTTCCTAAAGATAGAACTAATCACTTTAATATATTTGTCTGGTATAACATACAAGGATGAGATCTTCGCTAAAGCTCTTCTATCAACAGAATTGAACGCTTGCTCATAATCAATAAAACTGAGGTTTCAGTTTATTTATGTTTTTTGAAGTAATTTATGTTTTTTAAAGTTTGGCTTATGCGACTTTTTAACTGCTTGTTCTATTTTGAATATTGCTTAAAGCTTTTCTTAGAATAAAATGTAATAGAAAGAAGTCCATATTTCAGTCCTAATGGTGTGTCCATGCATGTAGGTACATTCTCAATGTGGGTTTCATTTGATTTGTGGATGTGAAATATTAAGGATTTAAACAATGAAATCATTGGCTATGTGAGAGACGGTGAGCAAACGGATAATAAATGTGCTCAACAGTGAATTTTGCTACATTAAACTACTAGGCTATAGATACCACATACCCCAGCCAAAACCATACAAATTCTTCAGGGTATGGGATTCAATATAAATTGTGAAGTATTATGAACTATCCTTGTACTTGAATGTAATTGCATTGAATAGGTGATCTCTTATAAATAAATGTTGTTTCCATTTTGTGAGCCGGTGGCTTTTGCTTCGAACAAATATTTTATTTATCGAAACATATAAGAAAATATATATAACTAAAATCAGGAGTCTTCAAAAATCCTTTGACAGGAATAATGTCTTGAAAGCAAACCTCGGAAAAATAATTTGAGCATTAGAAGCACTTCTTATTCAGCCCCAGCAAGTTAGGATTAAAAGTATTGGTTATCGGACAAGCAAAAAAGGCATTTTCCCCCATTTTTATGGTTGCAGTATTCGCCACAACCTAGTAAAGAATGAACAGCCCACGGTCATCAAAAGCTTGACAGTATGTTTTAAAAAAAAAAGAAAGGAAAATGATAATAAAACGAAACAAAAAAAAGTTGTCAAGTGAGGAAGAGTCGCCAAATGAAACTGATTTAGGAATGGTAATGGCTTTGTACTACTACAAAGCCATTACCAAACGTTTTTCAACTGTGAAAAAGCACCCTGA